>NC_058082.1:218474299-218774299 GCF_014858855.1 Bufo gargarizans | reverse complement strand
CTTCAGTTGTGTGTAATGAATCTAAAATATATGAAAGTCTAATGTTTATCAGTACATTACAGAAAATAATGAACTTTATCACAATATGCAAATTTTTTGAGAAGGACCTGTACCAGTTTAGTAGCTCTTCTCTGAACTCTCTCCAAAGTATCAATATCCTTCTGGAGATATGGTCTCCAGTACTGCGCACAATACTCCAAATGAGGTCTCACTAGTGCTCTGTAGAGCGGCATGAGCACCTCCCTCTTTCTACTGGTAATGCCGCTCCCTATACACCCAAGCATTCAGCTAGCATTTCCTGCTGCTCTATGACATTGTTTGCCTACCTTTAAGTCTTCTGAAATAATGACCCCTAAATCCCTTTCCTCAGATACTGAGGTTAGGACTGTATCACTGATTTTATATTCTGCTCTTAGGTTTATACTCCCCCGATGCATTATCTTGCATTTATCAACATTACATTTTAGTTGTCAATGTTAACGAGACGGGATACTGTGGAGGTCACTAATAAAGGGGCGACTGCTGTGGAGGCCACTATTAAAAGGGGCAGCGGGGTACTGTGAGGTCACTTAAGGGAGCGGGGTAACAATGGAGGTCACTGTTAAAGGGGCAGTCCCTGTGCCGGTCTCTGTTAAGGGGGCCGGGAATGGTGGAGGTCACAGTTAAGGGGACTGTAACCCATCGTCAGTGTTAAGGGGCGGGTACTGTAGCGGTCACTGTTAAGGGGGCCAGCCCCTGTGGAGGTCACTGTCAAGGGGGTGGGGTGCTGTGGAACTCACTGTTAAAGGGGCAGACTGCTGTAAAGGTCAAAGTTAAGGGGGTGGGCTACTGTGGAGGTCCCATTTCAAGGAGACAGGGCACTGGGGGGGGGGCAGTGTTAAGGGGTGGGAGGCTGAGGAGGTCACTGTTAAGGGGGCGGTGTGCTGTAGATGTCACTGTTATAGTGGATACTGTGGATATCTTTTAATGATGCACTCAAACATTAAATAGATTAAATATACCCGTGCAAAGCCGGGTCCTTCTGCTAGTGTATAATATCAGGATAAACCCTTTAATCTTGGGGATCAATGATTACTATTCTTACAGAGATTTAAAATAGATGCGAATGTTAGAAAAAGCAATTTGATTAAGTGAAAAGGACTATATAAAACACTCAGAAAGTTATTTTATTTCCTGCGAGTGTGCTTATATAGCCCTTAAGAAAGATATGAGAAAGATGATGATGTGGAAAGCCGGTCAGGGCCTGAGGTGGAAGACTTTTTAGGGTGTGAACATGTCCCAAATGGGCTGGTATTGTATGTTTATCTACTGACACCATTACATGTGTATCATACTGCATTGCTTTTGCTGTTGATGTTAAGTCATCTGTATTATTTTTTGCACTGAGCTCTAACTCCCCAATTGGAATGATTTTCGGACCAGGTCTCCCTGGATTATTTCATTTATTTCTCTAAGCTCCTCATGATTGATGATCATTATTATTGATGATGGATGTACATTGGTTTATATTTAATAAAAATGTGGAAATTTGGTGAAATAAATTAAATAATCCAGGGGGACATGATCTTCACTTGATCCCGATTTTCTTTGTAACTTTAGTATGATTTTTTTTCCAATGCAGCTATATGTGATTTGTATTCAGCCCTGAAAAGGGCCATGGCTTCACAGAAAGCGGTGTGGCTTCATAAAATAGGGGTTTGGCTTAAGATGCAATGTCTTTGCCTTAAAACTGCGACACAAACGTGACGTACAATTCAGTCTCAAAGTAAGCCAACCAATGGTTGGCAGAGTGTTACATAAAAGTGTCTATGCCTCCGCAGAATTATCATCCAGGCTGGGCCATTGTGATAAATATGGTGCAGGTCTGTACAGCTATCGGCATTTACTAATGTCTTTACAGAACAAGTGCCATAAAAAAGTAGCAAATTATGACGCACTTTTCTAAAGTGTTGATAAAAGAGTGGGGCTTAATTTGAGAGGCAGGGCTTAGCACTGCCTGCTGGATTTACTATAACTGGAGACCACACCAGCCGTTGGCTAGCTTGGACTGTCAGAGAGGTGCCCAATTTATTAAGAAGCATCTGTAAATAAATTAGGCATATCTGACAATTTTGCGGAACGGGTGCGGACCCATCGATTTTCATTGGGGCCGTAATGTGCTGTCCGCATCCGCATTTAGGGATCCGCAAAAAATAGAACATGCAAGAAAAGGCATTTTCTATGAGAGTGCCTGCGATATGCGGTCTGCAAAATGTGTAACGCACATTGCTAGTGTTTGGGTTTTGCGGATCCGCAAAACAGATACGGACGTGTGAATGGACCCTTAAAGGGGTTATCCTTCAAAAGATAATGATGACTTATCCTCAGGATAGGTCATCATTATCACATCAGCGGGGGTCCAAGTCCTGGCACCCCTGACGATCAGCTGTTTCAGGGAGCCTCTGCACTCACTGGAGCTCTGGTCAGCGATGCAGGCTCCCGTGAACTTTCCAAGGATAGCGCCATATGGACTTGAAAGGGATGAGCTGCAATTAGGCCATGTGACCGATGTACAAAGAGGTCACTCACCTAGGAAGAGGCTGTGGTGCTTAAGGTCTCTTAACAACTCTATAAAGGGGTCCCGGGTGTCGCACCTTACAGATCTGATAGTGATGACCTATCCTGAGGATAAGTCATAAGTATCTTCCTGGATAACCCCTTTAAGGACAGTATTTTCTATATGTATGATGTTCATACTTGTGGTCTGATTCCCATTGAACGATTCATAGGATATCTGCCTTAGAAGAAACTGATATATATATATATATATAAAAAAAAAAAAGCATTGAGGTTGCCATGTAATTTAAAATAAGTTCAGCCAAACCTGTTCATTTTGACATGACTGGTCTACCATCTAATATGTATTAGATGTTTGACCACCATTCGTTTGGGAGATGTCAGATCGGGCATCTTTCATTTTCAACATGCCCAATCCTTTGCCAGAGATGTTTGGCAGGAACGTACTCTATTCTTCCCATTGAGAACACCAAACCAAACATATACGTGTATGGCAGGGGTTGGAGGAACAGCTGCTGATGGTGTATGGCCACCAGGGGCGTATCTCTAGGGGGTGCAGAGGTAGCAGTCGCTACCGGGCCCAAAGACCCTTCTGTCACATAAGACACTGGCATTATAAAGTGCATGCTGGTCAATTTACACCTCTGGCTGGAGGGAAGGGGTTAGGTTAAGAATTTGGCATGAGGGGGTGCCCTTTTAATGTTTGCCTCAGGCAGCAGGAAGGCTACGTGCTCCCCTGCCCCTTTCCAACAAGCACTGAGGGACGGGGGCCCAAGCTGAACTCTTGCACCACGGCCCATGAGCTTTTAGCTACGCCCCTGATGGCCACCTTTAGCCTCCACAAACCTGATGGAAGCAGATCACGTGCATCTAGTAATATGTCCGAATTCACACACACACCCTGAAATATATGTTATTACATGTATACGATGACGTAGTTACCTTCCCCTGTGCTGAATGCTACTCCATGTTCATCATACTGCAGGGGACTTATTGTCTGCTTTTTGGACTGGATTTCCAGATTCTTGCAGTATCTGTGTGCATAGTCTTCCTCAATGCTGCTGTGTGGCAGGCTCACCAAGCGTTCCATCGTTTGGAGAAAATACAGGTACTGCAGGCAAACAAAAACTCATTAGGAGGTGTCAGAGTAATTGCCTGTGCTGTAGTTCTAGGCTGGAGCTTGGCAAGGCAGGACTCTCATTGACATTCCCTGTCAGATTGACACTTTGGCATATGGATGTTCATTTTCAAACAGTGTGAGACAATACATTTCTATGCTCCACAAAATCCCCGGGCCCTGTTTTGCAGACAACAATGAATCAAAGCAGTTTTTAAGCTACTCATTTGTAATTGAAGGAATCTTGTCACAAACCTCTGCAAATTATATGAGCCTTCAAGAATTTCTCTCCACTTGCCAGCTGATTTGCATTTTCTTTTGGCACTTTCTACAAATGGCGTTTATGAAATTTCGCCACCTTTAAGACCTTATTAGACTTTAATCTCCTTGAACAATTAACTTTCTTTGTTTATGGGGATGCGGTTGCCATTAAAAGGACTTATGCTGCCAAAATGTGAGTATAATATAGTAGAAATAAAATAGGGTTTTTTTTTTTAGATTTTCTACCAGTATGTCAGGTCGGTGAAAATAAATACTGTATATCTAGAAATCCTTGAGTCATCGTTTGGAAAGTGGCTACAAATTCTGCTCAGCCATTTCTTCGTTAACTACTTACTGGAAAGCAATGTGATCGCCCACATAGCCTGCAGAGTTTCTATAGGAGCTGAACCAGACATAATAGTAAAAGTGCCATTCTTTTATCACAGTGGACAGGCAGCCATTCAGATCTCCATCCACAAAACAGACACATCTGGATTCCGCTTGCCATCCCGATGCGTCTGATTTTTTTCCGGATCTCAGGGATGCCCAAACTGTGACCCTCCAGCTGTTGCAAAACTACAACTCCAATCATGCCTGGACAGCCTACAGCTTTTAGGACATGCGGGGAGTTTTGCAACAGCTGGAGGGCCACAGGTTGAGCATCCCTGAGTTATAGACAGGAAAGGGACAAAATTGGTGCATGCTGTGAATTTCTCAGCATTTACTTTACATGGATATGTCACCTGTAAAATCCATACCAAACTAGGCACAATGACTAATTAAATTCATACTTCTCTCTACCCAATTTGTCACCACAATGGCGAGAAAAAAAAATGCTGGTTAATCAATATACAAATTGTCTTAAGTGCACAGAGGGCGGACCTGTGACACTCCGTGCACCCTAGCTTCTCTGCCCTCCCAGTGGATTGACAGGGCCAGGCAAGAGCACGGTTCAGATGCCTAGCGTGGTCAGTCAACTGGTAGAGAGCGTCTAGCAAGGGGGAATGAAGGGGCTAGGCGCGAGTATCACATGTATTACAAAATGCTTTGTTTATTCTCCCTTTTTTTCTCTGTCAAGGTTTTGTATAAGGAAGGGTTGATGCCAAACATCCCAGATGACAATGACTCCAACCGGATTCCACATCTGGCATGCCATCCACACATGAGTAATAAACATGTGGAGACACAACTAGTACTCATATGATATTAGAAGCCAGGAGAATAGCATTAGGCTAGCACTACACTACAACTGGGGCTATGCAGCCAAAGAGCGCAGTATCCAGATGCTACATCGCAACAGAATTAAAGTATATGTAGTCACCTTGTGACCCGCAAGCTGTATGACCACGACACGTAAATTGCCAGACTTACAGTGGATTTCTCCAGCCCTTAATGGATGTGTGGACACTTGTGAATGATTTATCACCTCTTCACAGGACAGGTAATAAATGTAGAATCACTGGGGGCTTTGACTGCTGGGACTCAGCAATCCCAAGAATGAGGGTCCTTAAGTTCAGGGTCTGAATGAAGTGGTAGTCCATCAGTCCCCTAGAAGTGTGGACTAACATGTGCACTAACGCTCCATTCCAGTGGAGGGTGCGGAGACCCCTTGTTCTCAGAATCCTGTGTATAGTTAATAAATGATGTTAAGTGCGATAACCTCTAACTGTGATGTAAGAGTCAGCAACAGAAACCAATGAAAAGAGAAGGCAAATTATTTAAATACAGTATGTGATCTTATGTGACAAGTGCATTTAGAAAGGATGCGTTTCACTTTCTAAAAACATTGCGCAAAAATGTCAAGGAATTTATGGTCTGCCCAAGCAATTCAGTCATTGGAATATTTTTCTAATGCTTTTTCTTTTACGAGTGATGCAGCTTTAGGGCTCGTACAGATAACCGTATTTTTTTTTTTGCAGTCCTCAAAAAATACGGATGACGTCCGTATTTGTGTAACGGAACAGACCCTAATAGAACAGTACTATCCTTGTCCATTATGCGGACAATAATAAGACACGTTCAATTTTTTTGCGGAATGGACATACGGAAACGGAATGCACACGGAGCAACTTTAGTTTTTATTTTGCGGACCCGTTGAAATGAACGGTTCCACATACAGTCCGCAAAAAAAAAAAAAAAAACACGTTCGTGAGCATGAGCCCTAAACTGCAGTGGATATCCAAGTACAAGTAGTTGATACTTGATGGCAATTATGATATGCCTGACAGATTCGTTTGTCAATTTACTTATAATGGGTCGGTCAGGTATGCTGCTGCACCCTTCTGACCATCAAAAAGAAAATAAAGTCTGATGGAAAAGTAGTAAGGTTGGGTGCACGTCTGTGCTAATCATTTCCGGTTTTCTGTTCCATCCAGCGAAGAAATGGAGAGCTATATCTGTCATATGACCTGTCCATCGATGTGCCCCTAACAAAGCCTCTGAGGCAGATGTGAGCCTAGCCCAATGTAGGGTGTGAACAAAGCCTAAGGCTGGGTTCACACCTGAGCGTACTTGAACGTACGCTCTGTATGCGCGATTGTACGGGCGTTTGCAATCGCGCATACAGAGACAAGCGAACGCCCATTGTCGCGCGTTCCCGCTAAAGTCTATGTACGGGAACGCGCGACAAGACGCCCCAAAGAAGCTCCTGTACTTCTTGGGGCGTCGGGCGTTTTACAGCGCGATCGTACGCGCTGTAAAACGCTCAGGTGAGAACCATTCCCATAGGGAATCATTGGTTCTTGCCTGTTGAGCGTTTTACAGCGCGTAGGAATGCGCTGTAAAACGCTCAGGTCGGAACCCAGCCTAAATGATGTAAAATCGGCTGCATTACAACTGAACGATACATGGTAACGTTAAAACATCCTATAGTGCTGCTTCATCTTGGATCCTATAAAGGCATTTTTTTTTTACATCACTTGAGTTTCTTTCTACTCTGTGCAGTACAGAAAATACATCTGCAGCCATCTGCAAGCTGTCCACAAGCAGGCTACCGGCTGCTAACTGATCTGACAATGGCTTTTACTCTAACTTTGGCTTGTGAAACCAAACAGCCATACTTGTGTCCGTGAACATCCAAATATTCAGCTCAACAACGATTCCCGAAATCTCCACTCTCTATTAATCTGGAGGGCTACCGATTCCCTGCAGCTCCCTTTAGTAGGGACCCCCGAGCACAGTGTAGAAAGGGTTCAGGGCATGCAGAGAAGTGGCACGTCACTGACAGTAGTGATCTATGGGCTGTTCTGTTTAGTCACCTGTATATGTTTAGTCACCTGTAAAAAATTTAGTCACCTGTAAAAAATTATGAATCACCTGCCTAAGTGCAGATATATGAGCGGAAAAGAAGGCCATCAAGGGATGCCATCAGTGATCACGTGATCCATCACATGACCAAGTCCATTACTGCAGCTCCCTCCTCTCGCCATGTATCTATATATGAATCCAGTCTCATATTCTAGCATTATGAACTACATTTTAGTATGTAGGGAGTTTGTTCTTTATGTAGCCATTTAAAAAAAAAATTAATTTATAAGACCTTCACTGGGGCGTCCATATTGTATAGTGCATAAATAATATAAAGTGCATATAATAATAAAGAAATTATGTTCCTCATCACCTGTAAGATGGCGGTGGTTACATGTCATGTTTAGGTAACCACCTGCTCGGGCTGATCCTGGGTTTTAGTAATTTGGTGCAGGCGCTGAATGGAAAATGGATCCCCTGTATCTGCTCATACACTGGACACGTCCACATGCCAGCAGTTGGGGACAGTACAAAGTCAAGGCTGCTTGCACTGAGGAAACATGACTGACATTTTTAGAATTCTGAGTCTAAGGGCTTGTTCTCACGACCGTATGGCTTTTTCAGTGTTTTGCGGGCCGTTTTTAACGGATCCGTTTTTTGTTTCAATAGTGTTTCCGTTTTTCCGTATGGCATATACAGTAATTACATAGAAAAAATTGGGCTGGGCATAAAATTTTCAATAGATGGTTCCGCAAAAACGGAACGGATACGAAAGAAAGACATACCGACTACATTTTTTGCGGACCTACGGAACGTGATTTGTGGGCAATAATAGGACAT
This sequence comes from Bufo gargarizans, assembly GCF_014858855.1. NCBI lineage: Eukaryota > Metazoa > Chordata > Amphibia > Anura > Bufonidae > Bufo > Bufo gargarizans. The sequence goes on along the minus strand of NC_058082.1, from coordinate 218,766,279 downwards.
GTTCCATCTTTAAACGGAACGGAAAAACGGAATGCATACGGAGTACATTCTGTTTTTTTTTGCGGAACCCTAAATTGGCCAACCCCTTTAAAGGTAATCTGCCACCACGATTCTGGACTATTATCTGCAGCAATACATGATACGTGAGGTGTCCTGCACATAAGGAATGAAGACTGCTATTTTATTTAATTTATTTTCCTACTGCCCCCAATTCCACTGCTGCCAGCTCTCAGAGAAGAGCTGAAATACACAGTCCACAATGCTGCGCTAATATAAGGAAGAGGACTCCTCCGCGCATGCACAGCAGTCCCGACAATGTATTAAAGCACTGACAGCAGGAGAAAGGGAGAAGTGACCTGGACTTCCCATCTGTAGTACTACTCATGTATTACAGCCGATAGTAGTCCAACATCCTGGTGAGAGATCCCTTTTAAGTAAGAAGCGTCTAGTGACAAAAATGGTGCTTTGTTTTGAAACATCTGCATAGTATACACCACCTTATATAGTATATCGGTCAAAAATAATTGTGTGACCCGTGGGGGGTGCCCTGGTTTATGGTCATCCTTTCAAATTTCTTCTGTAGTTTTGAAACTAGACACTTGGGACGTTCTAAACATGGCATTCATGCAGTCCTCGTGAGTACTTCCGATTACGCTGGGTTCACACCTGAGCGTTTTACAGCGCGTTCCTACGCGCTGTAAAACGCACAACACATGAAAACCAATGCTTCCCTATGGGGCTGGTTCACATTTTCGCGTTTTACAGCGCGTTTGAACGCGCTGTAAAACGCCCGACGCTCAAACAAGTACAGGAGATTTTTTTGGCGCGTTTGACGCGCGTTTGGGCCATAGACTCTTTGGACAACACTGCTGTCAATCACCCAAACGCGCGTCAAACGCGCGTTTACCATTACAAAAAACGCGCATAAAAACGCGCGACAAAATCGCGCATAAAAACGCACGTTTGCGAAACGCTTAGGTGTGAACCCAGCGTTAGTTCCAGTTTTTTTCTCCATTTAAACTTTTTTTTTTACCCATTTTATATTTATTCGAAATATCGATTTCACATTTGTGAATATTTTTTCATTCCTGCTTCTTTCTTTTTGGGTGTGTGCTATTGTTGATGGGTCCTATATTTATGGTTTAAGTTTTTTTTGTAGTGCATACATACAGCAATGCTGACGACCGCTTCTGTGAAGAGGAAATATCAGCTTAAAGAGGACCTGTCACCACTCCTGACAGGTCTGCTGTAACTACATGTTTTTATTCCCTATACAGTATCGATTCAGAACCACCTTTTCTTATAGCTTTATGTTGTTCCATTCCTCACTTATTCCTACTAGAAGTTTATTAATGAATCTAAAACTGGGTATTACGAGCTGGGGGTTTGTCTGTGCACAGTCTGATATTGGCAGCAGTGATTAGACAGTGAGAGACTGTGCAAGGACACCCGTACTGGCAACACCCAAATGCAAATTCAATAATGAATGTCAGTAGCAATAACTGAGGAACAGAACAACATACAGTTATAGGAAAAGCAGCTCCAGAATCGTTACTGCATGGAATTTTATTTTTATTTTTAAACGTGTTATTTTCTGATATGTTGTCCTTTAATGTTATAGTTTTCAAGTCATATGCTCTATTAGAAAGTGGTCAACCAACTTAACATAGTTTTATCTTAAGGGGATATGAAGGTACATTCATAAAAAGAAAATCTAAAAACTATTTTATTTGCTGTAAATGATTACTCACGTCTTGGTCAGTCAATTTTTCTACTAGCAGGCTCTCTAATTCTTCCTTAATCAACCATCTTCTGCCAGCGAGGTCTCTGTTCAAAGCAAACACACAGCATTACGCACCCGCTAATTATTCAGCCAATTAGAGACGCATCACCTGATATCGCTAATACCGGCAGCCGAGGCTTTGTGATGCACAAAAACATGGGAGAAAACCACAATTTTAAATGCTGCCTAAAAATAGCACATTTCTATGAGAACAGCAGGTCCGCTTCAGTGATATCAGAAACATAAGGAGGCGGCACTGGGGTTAAAGACCCACATTCCTGAGAAAAGGTGGAACATAATATCTAACATCAGAGAAATATTTTATTTCATGAAGGAGATCATGGATTATGATAAGAATTATGACAGCTTATTCCAGGAATGGGATATCGGGGCACATAGTACTGTATCCTCCTGTACACACCTCATTCATATGCCATAAAACTGCCAGGCTACTTTCACACTTGCGGCAGGACAGATCCAACAGGCTGTTCACCCTGTCGGATCCGTCCTTATGCTATTTCGCCGTGCCGCTGGACATGCAGGACTTTTAATCCGGTGGCCTTTCGTTGTGCACTGCCGTGCTGCACTGGAGCTCCGCCCTCGTCCCCATTATAGTCAATGGGGACGGAGCGGCAGTCCGGCGAAATAGCGGAAGGACGGATCCAACAGGGTGAACAGCCTGTTGGATCCGTCCTGCCGCAAGTGTGAAAGTAGCCTTAGACCTGTTAAGGCTTTGTTCACATCTGCATTGGAGGCTGTGTTGGATACCATCAAAACAGCACATAATGCCAGGACCCCATTATAGTCAGACACCATTCAGGTCTGTCGTGTCCAGCAAGTAAGGGACCAGGCAATGGCAACCAAAAGTGCAGATGTGAAGGAAGCATAATGGGAAGGTTCACCTATAATGACATCTTCTGACATATCATAACTGTGAAGTGTGACCGCTAATGCTGCCCCTTCATATTCTGCATATCTAATACACTTCAACTGCGGTGCGTAGGAAACCTGAGAGGAGTGGCATTGTCCCTTCATTCTAGCAATCGGTGGGGGCCACAGGGCACAAAGGCAGACATTTTTAGTGACAATGTTAGAAGATGTGTGAAGGTGACCCTTCCATTTAAAATGGGCTGTGACTTTTTGGGGAAATAAAGTTTTGTCAATGTACTACAAAAATACTGTAAAACGTTATAATACATTTTGGGGGAAATTATTAAAACCAGCGCAAGGGATAACAGAAGTAAAACCCCATACAAACTTAAAACTTGCATCCAAATTAAGCAGACTTCAATAAGCTAAAAAGAAAAAGTACAGATGTAGCTAGTGTTATCTTGACTCCAGGCGGTCACTTTAACACGACATGTATTATTGTAATGAGATTTGTGTTAACACGTTATGCCAGTCAAGGGAACGTTGGCTACAACTGTAGCTCTCCTGTCCTGAGAAGTTACTACAATGCAGCAGTATAAGGGCTCATGCACACGGCCATTGCCCGTATTGGATGCACTACTTTTTTTGTGGTGTGAACGGACCACGGACCCATTCAAGTCGATTGGGTCTGGATCAGTCTGCGGAATCCGCATGGATGTTGCCCGTGCACTGGGGACCACAAATTGCGGTCCCAATGCACGGAACAGCCGATCAACGGCCGCGTGCATGAGCCCTAAGTGTAATAGTTCACAGTATATTGCCTGGAATGGATACAACTAAAGCAAACCCTCAACAATGAGAAGCATTTGGTCAGGTCAACAAACATATCTTTAAAAAACTAAGTTGACACAAAAAATATATTTGAAAGCTGGTCAACTTTTTACTATAAAATGCTCAACTTTAATGACTTCCACTCATCTGGGAGCCTCACCTATATGAAGAATAGGAGTCTGCTGATTTCCAGCAGCCACTGTCACTTGTTCTGCTCTTTCCATAACTTCTATTGACTTAAATGGAAAGGGCAGCGACCCCTCCGTTAAAACATATGAATAATGTGGCGCAACAAATCAGAAGAAAAAGGAAAAAGTGTGGCACCATGTTAGCCAGTGGAAAACTAGTTTTGTGCTCTCAAGTGCCCACTCACACAACCATATTTTTGGGTGCGGATTGCGCACGGACCCATTTGTTTCTATGGGTCTAGAAAAAAAAATAAAAATGGACAGCACACCGCGTGCTGTCCTCATCAGCATGCCCGTTCTCCAGTCCAGCAAAAAGACAGAACAAACACTGTTACAAAACAGATGCAACACGGAAGTCCCACAGATGTCATCTGGATCTTTTTTTTGGGATCCGCGTTTTGCAGACCACAAACTACATATGGTTGTGTGAATGCAGCCTAATGCGCTTCATGCCGCCTCTGCACTACAGTAATACACTTGTATAGATCTATAAATCCTCTCTACATGAGACACTGCATAATGAAATATACTATACTGTCCACCTCACAGAAAGTATTACTGGAGCAAAGTTTGGACTACAACTAATGAACTCCAACTGTGGTTACACATGAAAAGTTAATTCTTGCTTTCTGGCAAACAATATATACCCACATCACTGGTTTCTCATTTTCCGCACTTAAGCCTTTCCTCTTGACTTCTTCTCCATGTGCTCGAATTGAGAGAAACTTTGCATGTGCATCCTAAAAGCCAATGGATAAAATAATTAGAGGCACGGGTATGAGGACATCCACTGTGGCCACGTTCAAACCAGCATCATGCAGTGCATTAGAAGAATGCAAGCCCATATTTCCCCCACTCCTGAAGTAGATATTTGGCTTGTCAACATCTCTACTCTCTTAGCAATATGTTCTCTCTTTATACGATCATTTAAAGGGAATCTGTCACCAGGAAAGTTACTGTTAAACCAAGCACAGTGCCTTGTAGGCTGAATATCGCTACCTTCCATACTGTGCCCCACTGCTGCATTCTGGAGAGAAAGTACTGGGATAAGCAATTATTACATTGCACCGCTGCTACCAAGGATACGGCGTGCAGGTAAACTCTGCAGCGCATGCACAAGGACCGCGACCCCTTCAAACAGCTGATCAGCGGGGTGCTGGGAGTTGGAGCCCCGTTGATCTGGTATTAATGGCCTATCCTGAGAATAGGTCATCAATATAACACCGCTGCACAACCCCTATAATGAAAAGTACATAGATTTGGTAGTTGTACTGACCTGCAGAATAAAGGTAATTTTTTACTGTAAACACAAAACGCTTAAAACAATGGTGCAGAACAGGAAATCATACAATGGTGGAGTTTTTTTTTTCCAATTCCACCTCATTAAACAATTTTTCCCAGCTTCCCAATACATTGTATAAAAAGGGGTTGTCCGAGTTCAGAGCTGAACCTACACATACCCCCATTTTCACCCAGGCAGCCTCCTTGATATGAGCATTTCATGCTCTGATGCTCTCCTTTGCCCTGTGCAAAATCACGCAGGGCAAAGGCTTTTTTTTTTTGGGGGAGATGCGGTGACGTACCGGGCTCTCAATGGGTAAAGTGAGGCGGAGAATTCTGCCTAGCAGTGAGCCCCGTGACTTCCCCAGCACTAATGGGCAGGCTTTAGCGCTGCTCTAGCCTGTAAAACTGCTAAGGCAGTGGTTAAAGCCCACCCATCAGTGCCACCGGAAACATTGCTAGGTGGAACAAAACAGCCCTTGCCCTATACAACGCAAAAACAGCGCTGCCTGGGTGAAAATCCCCTTTAAATGGTGCCGTTAGAAAGTACAACCTGTCCCGCAAAAGGAAAGCCTATTTGGACGACAAAGTAAAAAAGTTATGGCTGTTGGAGGGCAGAAAGAAAAAAAAAAAGATTGTTTACAGCACCAAGAGGTTAAAGGGAATGAGTCAGCAGTTTTAACCTGTTTGTGGATGTTCTTAGTAAGAACATGGGTGAGAAAAAGTTTTAATCTGTCGCACACTGTAGTGCTAAGTGTCTCTGTAAACAGTCCCTGACCCCTCCAGTTTGCTCACGGACGGCTCTAGAGTCCATTCCAGGAGACCACGGAGTGGTCAGTGAAGAGCTGAGGGGGGAAGGGTTTGGGGGAACATTTATTCTGGAGAGCACAAGACACTCCTCTCTGCTTGGACAACCGGCAGACCCTTGCGTTCACACTGCTTTTTGTCGGTCATGCCCCCCCCAGACGATACACATAGGTATGTTGCAACTGCATTCTTGGTCACAAATTTAGCATGTTTTGTGGGTCAAACTGGCTGACAGGTTCCCGTTTAATATTACGGCTCATAAGGCAGTCAAGGCACAATGTCATTGTGATTCTGTCAGTTTTCTGTTGTCCCGGATGAGAATGACATCCCCTGCTGTGCTATTCTGTCCGGTCCATCTGTCCATATCTCTGATCAAATGCAATGGCTCAGAGATGTGTGTCCCCTGCAAACGAATCCTGCAAATAAGGTTATTAGGCAATTTTCCTGTACGGAGAACAGTGGCTATGAAGAAATATCAATTTAGACTTTTCTTATAAAATATGATATGCTGTTATGTGCCGAGCAGAATTTATTTTTACTGAAAGTTAAATCAGAATCTAAACTGCAGAGAAAGCAGCAGCTGTGAGCACAGGTATCGACTCCGCCATGCTCTGTAAAAGGGCAGGCAGGTTTACACATTGTTATCCATCCTAGTTATTCTCTAATGACCAGAAATGGGATTTAAACTGTATGTAAATGAATACTAATAGCGGTGATATTTCCCAGATTTAGTACTCACAAGCGCTGTGCTATTCACCGCCGAACCCTCCGCTGAGCAGAAGACAGACAAGAGCAATGAGGCTGTCACTACATGAAACACCAGCTGAGGCACGAGACTACAGGACCACATTACCCAGAAGACTGTGTGCCATTTATAAGACTAAACTCTCCAAGCCACTGGAGCATAAAAGACATATTGTAAAACACAACTAAATAAACGATAGCATTTATTTATAAAGTCAAGGGTGAGCAGAAAGGGCCCTGCAAATGGACAGAACCGCGGGAAGAACTGTACTAGTAACTGATGAAACGCCATTCAGTGTCACACAGCATACTCCTCTACACATCTTACTGTCATGGACCACTGCGGCTTTCTTCTAGAAGTGTTATATTGTCTCCACACAGCAGAGGATACAAGGAACAGCTAACACATTGTAAAATATATTAATACTACATGGCGTATTGGTCCGTGCAGAGAACGTTATCGCAGAATGCGCTATTCTAGTCCATTTTTTCCCTCTACACTAGCCTATTCAAGTCAATGCATCTGAGATTTTTTTTTTACATCACATGGATAAATATCTGACTGTTGGCGGTCCAACCACTAGAGGTGCCAGAGTCCCTGGAACAAATGAAACAGTGGTCACGTATGCAAGTTGCCGCGCCAGTCAACTCTATGAGCCTGCTGAAGATAGACTGCTGTACTTGGTTACTCTTCAGCAGTCCTATAGGGTTGAATGGGGCATCACTGCACCTCCATGATCAAACACTTTTCCCCTATCCTGTGGATAAGTTGTTATGGGAGGAGGGGGGGGCGGGGGGGGGGCAACACCTTTAAACAGGTATTTCCATGTCAATCTTTCGTGGCGAAGATAGGAATAATCAGAGTCCATTCACACGTCCGTAATTTGGGTCCGCATTCGTTCCGCAATTTGCAGACTCATTCACTCTCAATGGGGCTGGAACGGATGCGAATCCGCAATTTCCGGGATCCACATCCTTTTTTTCGGGATCCGCAATTCCATTCCTGAAAAAAATAGAACATGTCCTATTCTTGTTCGCAATTGCAGACCAGAAAAGGCATTTTCTATTATAGTATCTGTGATGTGCGGTCCACAAATTGCAGATCGCACATTGCAGGTGTAGGTGTTTTGCGGATCCGCAAAACACTTACGGACGTGTGAATGGAGTTATAGAAACATCCAAGCCTGCTGCACTCAACTGTTTCCTGTAAGGCTACTTTCACACCAGCGGTTTTACTCATAATACAACCGCATTGACAGTGAATGGGGACAAAACGGAAGCGTTTTTCTCCGGTATTAAGATCCCATGACGGATCTCAATACAAGAAAATGTAAACGCTAGAGTGAAAGTAGCCTAAGTCCCATAGCAGTGAATGGGAGCTAAGCATACATCATAGGACGGCAAGCTATAGTGTATCCGTAACTCCCGAGTTACCAGAAACGGGTCAGCTTGCTCTGCTGTGCTATACCCGTAGCTCCCATTCACTGCTATAGGAGTTACTGAAACCATGGAGCACAGCAGGCTCGGATGTTTCAATAACTCCAGTCATACCTAACTGCAGCTTACCGTTCCCAAGCCTCTAAAACCCAAATTTGGTTATAAGCCCTCTGACTTCTCAGAGCTCTTTGGGTAGTTAGCACCTAAGCAATGGTTTTACCTTACATATGTTTCATACTACAGTGCCATTATAGTACTGTTCACCAGATAGTCTTTAGTTATTGCTTTATGCTGCTACTTCTATATATAAGAGCTCATTCAAACTGTCATTTAATGTCCGCAAAAATGCGGATTTTTTTTTTTTTTACGAATTAGATGCGGACCTATTCACTTCTATGGGGTCCTTTTCTTCCGCAAAACAAATAAAACAGGTCCTATACTTGTCAGTGAAAATCAGCACGTGGCCCCATTGAAGTCTAGGGGTCTGCAAAAATGCGGAATGCAATAAAAAAAATTGCGGACATGCTGAACTGTCCGCAAAAAAAATAAAATAAAAGAAAGATCCGCATTTTTGCGGACAGCATACGGCGTCTGTAAGAGCCCTAAAAGTGTGCCCACAGAGTATGACAGTGAAACGTACCAGATAATTGTATCCATTATATAGGATATCTGACTCCCATTATGGTTCTATACTGAGAATCCCACCAGTGGCTACTCAAATGTAACAATCATTTCCTGTGCCAATCACAGAAGACCGTTAGCTCCCTCCGATGGAAAAAGTCTAATTAGGGTTGATGTCTGGTGTTCCAGGGCAGTGCTTCCACTCACTGACAGCAAGTAGAGAGCTTGAATGTATACACTAGGGATCGACCCATTGTCGGAGTTAATGATATTATTGGTCGCTATTCATGATTTTCAAAAGTTATCGGTATCGGCATCTAACCTTGCCGAAAACGCACCCAGCGCGCTATCACAGAACATGAGCGTGTTGCTGTCAGCGCGCTCATGTTCACTTAGCAGCACAGGGAAGAAGGATTTCCCAATTTTACATATAAAACATATATATAACAAAAATAAACATATCACATATTGCCACGTCCGAAAAGACCAAACTATTAAAATATTTTAAAAAAAATTTAATCTATGTGGTGAACGCCGTAACAGAAATTTAGTTTTTTTTTCTCTCAAATATGAAAATGCACAGAATATCGGTATAAGTCCTTGAGAATATGAATTTGGAGAGGGGGAATAGGTGTTAATGGGGGCTGTCCACAGATGACAACCCTGTGCATATGCCATCTTCAGGGTCATCGCCAGATCAGGAACCCCTTTATGTATCAGAGGAGAGCTGCGCCCCAAATCGCCATGCTGGCTTCATTTCCACGAGGCATCACCTTCAAATGAAGTCCCACCTGAAGTTCCATAGCTGGTCCTGCAGAGATGCCTAAGACAGGAGCTTCCAATCCATCTCATACACTTACATGTAATCACAAATAGATGTATTTCTAGTCCCGCATATCTTATTCATATAATGTACACTGATATGCATGATAAAACTTGGATGGAAAGCGAAAAGGATAAAAAGGTACCTTGTTTGATAGCAGGTATGATCTGAGATGGTGAATCCCAGCAGGTTAAATGCCTGAGGTACCTTCAAGCTTTCAGCATTGTCTGTGACATTATACTTTGAGGTGTTAGGGTTAAATGGTTCTGAAGCACAGCCACTACAAATAAAAGCTTTATTCCTTCCAAAATGTGTAATTTCTTCATTATGATGGAATGCAACAAACACATCTTGCCCTTGGGTTGCTCTGTTTCAGCCAAAACAAATGCAAATGGCTTGTGGGATGACAGCTGTTTGATAAGGCCTCGACAAGACCTGCATGCTAGACTTTTTCTATCTTTTTTTTTTCCCCCTACGAAACTTGGGATGAGAGGCGGAAGGCAGGAAGAGAATTAATGTAGCATACAGTCTAAAGGCAATGCTACAACCGTGATTAAGTAGAAAAGTTAAAAGGCACAGATTTTCCACAGCCTCGCTGCGTGCAACCCATCCGTGTAACGAGTTGACAGGCCTAGCGCGTCCTCTCCATCATCCACTCCGACAGCTAAAACGCAGCACTGCATCCTTTTTCTGAGGAAATTTGCGTCTGCACCATGAAGCGTTGTACATTATTTCTTAGCACTGCAGGGGGCTCAAGTCCATATGGAACCTTCACAAATATTACCACAGATCAAACCGGCGGCATCTCCAGGCAGATTTGACATACCTATTTAAATGAACAGCAGGGGTCCTGCGGCTGCCGGAGGCTGAGCAGGAGAGAGAACCTCTGTGGAAACTGTGCTGCGGCTCCATTACTCAGCAAAGGCGCACTCTGCATTTATCACCCCTTTCATTTCTGCCAGGGCACAAAAACTCATTTGCTCAAGGTCAACGATAACAACAGAACTTACATTAAAAAAACATATTATATACACATTTATGTGTCGAGCGGGGGAAAAGGTACAGACCTTAGAACCACAAATATAATGCACAGCTAATCACATGTAAAATGCCCATGACACATTACTTTCCATGTATGACATGGCTAAAACCGCACTATCCAGCAGCGGTGGCTTAGGCTACTTTCAGACTCGCGTTTGGTGCGGATCCGTTCAGATAATACAACCGTCTGCATCCGTTCAGATAATACAACCGTCTGCATCCGTTCAGAACGGATCCGTTTGTATTATCTTTAACATAGGATCCGTCTTGAACACCACTGAAAGTCAATGGACGACGGATCCGTTTTCTATTGTGTCATAGAAAACGGATCCGTCACCATTGACTTACATTGTGTGTCAGAACAGATCTATTTGGCTCAGCAGCGTTTTGGTGTCCGCCTCCAAAGCAGAATGGAGACGGAACGGAGGTAAACTGAGGCATTCTGAGCGGATCCTTTTCCATTCAGAATGCATTAGGGCAAAACTGATCCGTTTTGGACCGCTTGTGGGAGCCGTGAACGGATCTCAGAAACGGAAAGCCAAAACGCCAGTGTGAAAGTAGCCTAATTAGCAAGTGCCTTCAGTGCTGCGAATTACCTTTGACAACTTTCAAAATAATGCACTGCAGAACTTGACAAGCTTTACTTGTTAGGCTACTTTCACACTCGCGTTTGGTGCGGATCCGTCATGGATCTGCACCAACGGATCAGTTCAGATAATACAACCGTCTGCATCCGTTTAGAACGGATCCGTTTGTATTATCTTTAACATAGCCAAGACGGATCCGTCTTGAACACCATTGAAAGTCGACAGAGGACGGATTTGTTTTCTATTGTGCCAAATTGTGTCATAGAAAACTGCATCAATTACTTACACTGTGTGCCAGGATGGACCAGGTTGGCTCAGTTTCGTCAGACGGACACCAAAACGCCGCAAGCAATGTTTTGGTGTCCGCCTCCAAAGCGGAATGGAGACATATAGGAGGCAAACTGATGCATTCTGAGCAGATCCTTTTCCATTCAGAATGCATTAGGGCAAAACTGATCCGTTTTGGACCGCTTGTGAGAGCCCTGAAAAACACCAGTGTGAAAGTAGCCTAAAGCCGTATATCACACTAGTGTGCCAAAAGGGTTACGCAGAATCCTATGAAACCTTTTGCTTTCTTAGAAATTTTCTACAGCATTAGGATTTTTTTGGGGGGGAGGGACTTGCCAACTCCACAAAATTTCACACATATTTTCCAGGCCTTCTTTTTTCATTCACCATTTTTTATACGCATTTTTTCTGTAAAAAAAAGCCTATGGGAAAACTCCTAAAAAAATAAAATAAAAAAAAAGGGACCATGCAGAGCACGTAAAGACGGAAAAAACAATAAAAAGCGCACAACTGCAACAAAAGAAAAATAGCGCAAATATGTTTAAATATGCCTAATTTATTAGGTCTTTTAATTAATCGCATCTCTGGCCCTCCGTGTGCCAGAAACTGGTGTAAGTTATAGTAATTACAAAGGGTCGCGGGAAGTCCTTCCCCTTTCCACTAAAACCCACCCTTTTATCTCCATTTTAGAAAAGCATTGAGGAGCTCAAAAAGGTGCAAATTATGACACAAATATGGTATGTGCCACAATTTGTTACTTTTTTATGGTACTATAGTGGTAGAAAAACTTCATTAGATGCCCCGGACTTTACACCAGCTTTGATAAATCCCCCCCTATGTGTGAAACCACTCTAAACCCTAGACTTCATGGAAATAGTCAGCAAAAATACTGTTAAAGCACAGAAAATGTGATTGGCTAGGTTGGTAAATTGCCGAAACGACATGTTTTAGGGCATGATCATTTGTTATGGTCCTCAAGGACCAGGAGAAAAATAACTTCTTCAAAAATGGAACCATGTCATGAGCATCTCAAGTGTTCTACCAGGCCAAATTCACATAAGTTGTAAGATATATTAGTACTGGTGCACCATGAAAACCATGGGCCAGTATATCTAACCCACCTAGTATGTAGCATATTTATCAAGAGTAGAAAAGCATACATTAACCCCTTCAGGACCCTGCAATTTTTCACCTTAAAGGGTTTCTGTCACCAGAATCAACCCTATTAAACTGGCTGACATTAGCGATGTGCTAATGTCAGCTGTACCTAACCTAGTTTTATCTATGCCCCCGTTACTCCAGAAATATAACTTTATGCCCGTTGCGCCCCCCCCCCCCCCATCCCCTCTGGATCCGCCAATGCCAATTGCATCTTATTTTATATTATATTATTTTTGTTTCCAAAGTAGCCTATTCATGGGTGCCTGTATGCATTTCTGTTAACTTTTGTGAAAAACCAATAAAAACTATTTTAAAAAAGAACAGGACATCATGACCTATTATTATGCCTGGTGACCAGTAAGAAAAATGTGTGTGCGTATATATATATATATATATATATATATATATATATATAAATAAATGTATTTTTTATTTTTTTTAATGAAATGGAAACAAAAATGAAAAAATACATTTAACATAAAAACGTGATTTAAACAGGTTATTTTCTGATGACACATTCCCTTTAAATGAATCATAAAATTTTATGGACACATACAAACAAACCAGACTTACATATGGTAATTAACCCCTAATCAGAGTAAAATGTGGTTAAAATATAAATGAAAAAGAGGTTCTCGAAGCTTAAAAAATAAATAAATAAAAATCCAGCAGCCCTCTAACCTGTAATGGTAAGATAACCTGGGCAATACTTACCCCGGCCCACCGATTCTGCTATGCTCTCGCTCAGGTCCTGGCCGCATGTGTTCCTGGGTATTCCTGTTTAGCTGCATGTACAGTCGGCATCTGAACAGGAAGAGCCAGGAACACATCTGGTTGGGACCTGGGCTGAAAAGCTTGCAGACAGTTTTTTTTTTTACAGGTGAAACATGTTAACTCAAGATGATAATTTGTCTTGCATGTGGGACACATTAATTTAACTTGTTGCTTGTAAAAAAGATAAAAAATAAATAAAATGCAACAGTTAAAGTTTATGTTTTGATGCATTTTTTGACATTTTTGATGCATGTGGTAAAAAGTAAGTCAGTATCACCATGAAATCTGTCCCAATAAGCTTTTCAAGGCATTTATTTATTGTCTTGGAAGAAAAGAGGAAAGGCCCAGAGTCTATTTGATGGAGTCCCCGGTGTAATTTAATGCTTTGGCTTGCGGTTCACACGATTTATCATACAAAATAAGATACTCACGTGCAGTAATGAGTAAAACGCCTGCTTGCCAGTGTAGTATAGAAAGTGGAATGGACGCTTGTCTTCTCCCCACTGAATTGCTGTTGGAGAAAGAACATCACTTTAAGACATTTCCTAAAGAGAGGTGTTAATTAGGTACAGGACTGATTTTCTATGTCTGTCTAAATGCTGATAACATAGCCTTAAATTACTATACAAGAACAACTGCATCTATATTTGGTGGATTTCCAGGGCCACAGCTGTATCAGATGCATCAAATGGGAGCATTTCTCAGAATATTCAACAAAGAGCCGTTCAAATAGACCCTAAAGGACCCATTCACATCTCCATTTTTGTTCATGTTCAGAGAGGTTCACTGTCAAACAGAAGCTATATGGGCAGTTACCTCAGTGGAGCTGCCTGGGCTGAGCAAGAAAGACATGAGCCTCAGAGCAGAAACAGCACCACAACCTTCCTGGAATTACAGCTAATTGCCTGTTGATGGTAGACTTATGTTGAGATGAGACTGGACAATGGAATGAGAAAAAACTAATGGGCAATGCCTTGCAGACTGCCCTCCACACATGGCCTTCATGGCTTCTCCTCAACCTGCTCCACCACCCAACAACAGAGTCATGGCAGAATTCTAACCAGACTGTGTGTGGGACAGAATAGAGAGAGAGCTGGATCAAGGTAGCATGACAACCTGGTCACAGAGAGGAGAAGGGTTGATACTGCAGGTCATTTGCTAGAGCAGTGGTCCCCAACCAGGGGCTTGGGAGCCACATGTGGCTCGTGACCCCCTGCTGTGTGGCTTGCCATGGGAGTCCTGAGTTATGACCATATGTACCGGAAATTGATATTGTTGCAGACCTATCCTAGATTTACCACCAAACAGTGCCAATTTGGATGGTATAATACTAGTGTTAAATTTCACACTAAAATATCGGGAAAAGCACTTTCATGTTTTTTGTTTCTCTACATTCAAAATTTCCCTCCTCTGTTTTTGAACTGCCTGTTGCTCACCACCATCACTGAAAGTTTAATGTGGCTCACATCATACAATAGGTTGGGGACCTCCATGCTAGAGGGAGGATAAAGTGCGCTAGTTGATGTAAGACATAGTGGGCAGGTCATACAGTGCTGCAGGTGCTCCCCCGACGGTATGTTTATGGCCGATACCAAGAACATGGGGTGGGGACTTGTAGGGTCTCTCATGGAGTTGGTTCTAAATGTAGCACAGCCCTGTCACTGCTGTGGGGCACTGTACACATGTCCTGCCTGTGGTCCTACTCTGGCAGATAGCTGTACTGTGAGGAGGAGGCACTGTGGAGTGCCTTATCCTACTGTATGCTTATACAGTTGGATATGTTGCATCCCTCCATTGAAGGTAGAAGGCATCCTCCCAATGATTACCTCTAATGTAGACTGTATAATGTGATGTGAACAGAGCCTTAACCTGCTGGAGAACAGTGTCATAAGAGTACAGCACCGGCAGGATCCTGCACAGCTCCATCATTATTATTACCATGCTGAGGTTGCATGGGCCCATAATTTACAGCTGTGTTCTCACCCTAACCTCTGCCCTTTAACCCCATCTATGTCATGGCTAAAGTAGATGGCAGCACAGAAGTAAAACAGAGGATACTCTTTTGTAAATGCTTCATTCAAATGAAACGGGGTGAGGTGCAAAACACAGCCAATGGATAGCTGTAGTAATATTTCTAGGAAAAAAAACTGCAGATGCTGTTTTTATAGTAATAGATAACCCCTTTAAAAGGCTATAGACACCTTTGTAGCAATTTTATGATGGCATTAAACACATTTTTTTGTTAAATATCAATTGTTCATTTTTATATTTCTTTAATTAAAACTGTTGAGCCGTTTTGGAGTTACAATGGTTAAAAATCAGTCTGTTTGCAAGCCTTCAGTCTGTTTTCATCAATCCCTTCATCTGATAGTTCATGTGTAGCACTTATCGCTAATCTCTTCACCTCAAACACTTCAAGCCATATTCTACTAGTTTAATAAGAACTGAGCTATGAGTGTTTTTAATGTCAAGACATCAGGAGATAAGAGCTACAGATAAGCTCTCAGGGATTCAAAGAAAACAGACTGATTTTAACCCTTGTACCTCAGAAACAGCTGAACACTTTTAATAAAGACTAAGTAAAAAATGATGTTTAGTTGAAAATGAGTAAAATGCAGTTAGAAAAAAAGAAATAAAATGCCCCCGAACGTGTACATAGCCCTTTAAAAGTTTTGTTTTTCAATTTCCTTTTCAAAGGGCCCTTAGGCTACTTTCACACTAGCGTTCCATTTTCCGGTATTGAGATCAGTCATAGGGTCTCAATACCGGGAAAATACGCTTCCGTTTTGTCCCTATTCATTGACAATAGGGACAAAATGTAACTGAACAGAACGGAATGCTCCAAAATGCATTCCGTTCCGTTTTCTTTGTGTTCTCATACCGAAGAGCAAACGGTAGCATGCTGCGGATGCGAAGCAAGACGGATCCGTCATGACCCACAATGGAAGTCAATGAGGATGGATCCGTTTAGCTATGATACAATAATTAAAAAAACACAACTTCAATGGAGTTCATGACGGATCTGTCTTTTAAATGTTAAAGATAATACAACCAGATCTGTTCATAACGGATGCAGACGGTTGTATTATCAGTAACGGAAGCATTTTTGCTTAGTCCTGCCGGATCCAACAAAAACGCTAGTGTGAAAGTAGCCTTAGTGTGGCTACTTGAGTATTGGTATCACTTACCCAGCTGCTTTGGAAAAATCTCATCAGGGTGCTATAAAACAAAATTGAAGATTAAAGTGAGCGATAAGTAGTGTGCTAGTGTTTTACAAATGGTAACACCTTGCCTTCTAACATTGTTTCTATTTTCTAATGTTTTCAAGCTTTAAAAAAAAAAACTTATGTCATGTCACAGCAGCATATGAAAGGTTTTGATGGGTGGGGATCTGAGTGCTGAGACCTCCACTGATTGCTAGAAGGGCTCACATAGAGCACCATCATGCCTGCTGCAGAAGATGGGCTCAATAGAAAGTCTACGAGTCCGTCTCCATTCAGTCTCCTTCAGCGAGAGCTTCTCTCTAGCGATCGGTGGAGGTCTCAGCAGACATATCAAAAGTTTTGTGAAAGTCCACTTTTAAATATTTACCCATTCAAAAAGGGGTTGTTTAGTGAGGACAACCCTTTTCCAAATGCCACCACAATAATCCAGGCTATGTTTACTTGCATATAGTTTGTTTTCTCATTATGTCATCTTATTATTAATAAAATGTTCACATTTAAATGCATTTGTGGAAAACTAATTATTTAAAGTTTTCTCCGTGATAACGATAGAATCAGTCAGGAGCTTTGGGGGCAATGTATCATAATGAGAATTTTTGATGTCCATTTTTCTTTGACTTTCTTTTGAGTTGGCACCATATTTATCAAAAGTTGCACAATGTTTGTTAAAATTTGAGAATCTTTAACCCCTTCCCAACATGTGACATAATAGTACTGTATGTTTCACCCCATAAGGGTCCATTCACACGTCAGTATTTTTACCTTTCCAGATAAACGTTCCTTTTTTTGCGGATCCGTTTTTCAGTACAACATTCCATTTTTTTACTAAAGTGCTTCCGAATCCGTTCCGTGTTTGTTTTTCCGGGGGTTTTTTCCATCCATTTTCCTGTCAACGGATCCGCAAAATTGGATGACATTCGGATGGTTTTGTGCATGTCATCTTCATTTATGTCGATCCATTGACTTGAATGGACAACAGACCCGAAAAACTGACAAAAAGTAGGACAAGCGTAATTTTTTTTTCCAGTATCCGCATACTCGAAAATAGGAAAATGGAACGGATTCCGTGATTAGGACAGCACTATGATTGGTGTCCGCATTTTTGCAGAGGCAATTGAAATTAATGGTGTGTTATAACGAACGTCTGAATGGACCCTAAGACGCAGACCAAAAGTGGGGGAAAAATGCCCCAGCAACTTATGGGGCGAATACTAATGAGCGCTTCCATTATAGAGGCGCTCATTAGTAACAGAGCACAGAGAGGCTGTGAAGGCTCTGTACTCCCCGCTTCCTGGTCCTCTGCTTTCAGGCTGTGCAGTGGTTGCACACAGCATGAGGGCACTCTGTGACCTCACACTGTGCGCGCTGGTTCACAGCACAGCCAGCGGCAGGATGAAGAGGATCGCGCTGGAGAAGAGGAGCGGAGGCGTCCGGAGCAGGAGAGGCAAGTGTTTTTTTAAATATTTTATTAAACATGAGGCAATGGGGGCTGCCAGGAGCTGATCTGAGGGAATGGGAGCTGCTGGGGTCTGATCTGAGGCAATAGGGGCTGATGAGGAGCTGATATAAGGCAATGGTGGCTACTATGAGGCAATCGGGGCTGATGAGAGGTTGGGCTCTTATATGAAGTTTGATTGGGGGTCATTCACATTGGGGTCCGAGCTGAGGTCTTATTAACATTGGGGCTGTCAGATGAAATCTTATTAACATTGAGGGTCTGAATGAGGTCTAATGAAAAAAAAAAACAATTTTTTCTTATTGTCCTCCTAGGTGCGTCTTATAAGGTGGGTCAATAAAGATGGCACCCTCTCTGAAACGGAGCGAGTGCCATAGCAATGGGCTAATGTCCGCGATCGGAGGTAATGCCAGTCGCAGACATTTAACCATTTGCCATGGTAAAATGTAAAAAAAACAAACATCCGAATGTCGCATCCGAAAATGCCGGTACTAATATTTAAAAAAAAAAAATTAAAAAAATGAATCAATCAACATGGCCAAATTGCTGTTTTTTCGTCAATTCACCTCCACAAAAAAAACTGAATAAAAAGTGTTCAAAAGTCATGCATACCCAAAAATGGTATCCATAAAAACTACAGATCTTCCTGCAAAAATTTAGCTCTCACACAGCTCCGTAGACGTAACTACAAAAAAAAGTTATGGGGGTCAGAAAAATCTATACAAATGTGGTATTGCCGTGATTGTACTGACCAGGAGAATAAAGAGTAAGGGCTCATGCACACGACAGTATTTTGCGTTCAGTATACTGGCCGTTTTTTTAGTTCAGTATGCGGTACATATACTGAACTATTCATTTCAATGGTTCAGCAAAATAAACTGAAGTGTCTCCGTGTGCATTCCATTTCAGTATTTCCGTACCGTGAAAAGAAAGAACATGTCCTAGTCTTGTCTGCAAATAACGGTGCTTGGCTCCATTCAAGTCAACGGGTCCGCAAAAAAAACGGAACACATACGGAAATGCATCCGTATGTCTTCCGTATCTGTTCCGTTTTTGCGGAACCTTCTATTGAAAATGTTATGCCCACACCAATATTTTCTATGTAATTACTGTATAATGTATATGGCATACGGAAAAACAGAACGGGAAAAATGGAAAAGAAACGGAAACAAAAAATGGAACAACGGATCCGTAAAAACGGACCGCAAAACATTTAAAAAGCCATACGGCCGTGTGCATGAGCCCTAAGTCAGTTTTACCAGATTGTGAAAACCGTAAAAACAAAACCCAAAAAACTGTGGCGGAATTGGCTTTTTTTCCCCAATTCCACCACATTTGGATTTTTTTCCAGCCTCCCACTACATCCTATGCAATATTAAATGGTGCCAATAGAAAGTACCCGTAAAAAAACAAGTCCTGATACGGCTATTTGAGCAGAAAAACACAAAAGCTACGGCTCCAAGAAGGCAGGGAGTAAAAAATTGAAAAACGAAAAACCGCTCCATGAGGAAACCTTACAGTTTTGTCTACAAATGCTAATAATTTCCTACTCCCCTCTCCACCACTAGAGTGATCTTTGTGACTTCCTGAGTAACTTTTTCATAAGGTTGAAAAGATAAATCTGGCATAAACCATACCAAACCACACTCACTTTTAAACCCCTTTTCAAAAGTGGCGAGGGTGGTGTCAAACGGTAAAAAGTAGCAAATTTTGGGGCAAAACAGCACTTGTTCCAATATTTGTGACTTATTAGGCAGAAAACTGGCATACAAACTTGATATATTCCTCACTGGCTACTACATACAGAGGATATAACACAGTACCTTCATAAGTGGCCGGGCTCTCTTCTCAAACAATCCAGAGGGAAAGAGATAGGCAATGGCTTTCTGAAATGAGAATAAAATAGCAGAATGTTCAGAAAATATGCTGCACTACATACATAACCATTTTTACTAGCACATTTGCATTTAAAATGGAAAGATAGAATATTAGCATTCAAAAAAAGCAAGTCCAGTCTCATGTGAATGGAACACAAGTACATTTCTGCGCCCGTATTTATCATGGCCACAAATCCCAGAGCAACTGTGGGTGTAATGACCCACTACTAATAGCTTTCTAGGGGACCTATGATGCCGTTCATGTTGGTCATTAGACCCGCGGTCAGGGACAGTATTACATTTGTGTAAAATCTTCTTACGACTCCATGCACTAAATGGACCTAATAAAATATCCAGGTTACATTTATCTGTGATGTAACTGGAGACGGCAGAAGGCTTGCGCGGCCACCTCTTATCATCCCGTCCTCAACTCCCCTTTGGGTCAAATTGCACTCGGCCCTGCACTAGGCAAGACATTTTAACACTTTCACAGAATTCAAACAATTTCACAGTGCCCCATAATAGTACCAGCAACCCACTTCTTGTTTTACTGTGCCCCCTGGCAGTGCCGCTGCTCACCCCTCGGCTTCTCTCTAATATGGAAGATAGATGTGAACAACCACCAAAGGGCACTCACATGTACCCTCCATTCTTTGCATCATAAGAATCCCGCCAGTCTACAGTTAATATCATAACATTTTATATTATAATAGCTATGGTTAAATAAAAAACATCTATTTTAATTCTGTGATATAACAAAATCCCACATGAATATTTTCCTATGCCCCAGGATTAATGGTGGCACATACATAAATTAGATTCCATACTGGTGCCACTGTTAAAGGCAATCATCACCAATTTCACTAAGACTGAAAAAAACAACAACTCTCTAGCATTTTATATAATATTTTTATTTTTTGCACCTTAAAATATATAACAACTCCCAAAACACATGATAAAGGTCACAGATATAATAACTGCAGTGTACGCAGGTGACCTTTCATGCAGTGATATACATAAGTGGCCTTTCATTTTCCTAATGAACAAAATTAACATAATAAATGAATGGCATGGATACCAATAAATTGTGATTAGACATAGAAATATATTTGGCACCAATTAGGAAATCGTGAAACTGTCAAGAAGAACTTGCTGTCTGTGCAATGGGAGAAAAAAAAAAACTAAAAGAACAAAACTAAAAAACAACCATTGCATTTAGCGTTCACTCCTGTATTTTAACCAACAGTCACATAAAAAAATAAAAATAAAAAAATCACTCAAAAACATCACTTTCTATTGCAGATTTTGAATTTATGTCTCAAGTAAATATAGCTTAAAAGGGGTCGTCTGGGTTCAGACCTGAACACAAACCAATCTGCACTAATTCACCATGAATGAGTGGAGCATCGAAGCTGTTCACGCTCCGATGCTCCCCCTTGCCCTGGTTTGCATCATTTGGACACTGCTAGGCGGAGGCTTCCGCCTAGCAGCGAGTCCGGTGATGTCACGGGCTCTGATGGGCAGTCTTTAGTGCTGGCCTAGCCTGTAAAACGGACTCACTGCTAGGCGGAAGCTTCCGCCTAGCTAATCCATGGAAAGCCCGGTACGTCACCCGGTACGTCTCTAGAAAATTTCCTTGCGTGCACAGGGCAAGGGGTGGCATTGGAGCGTAAAATCTCTGATGCTCCACTTATTCATGGTAAATGAATGCAGATCAGATTTATACAACCTCTAAGTGCATTTTACCTCCTTAGGCCTAGTTTACACTGCAGTGATCTGTCAATGTTTGATCAGTGATTTCCATCAATGATTGTGAGCCAAAACCAGGTGCAGGTCAAAAACAAAGAAGAGGTGCAGGTCTTCCCAGTGTCCCTTATCTCTTTATGCTCCAATCCTGGTTTTGACGCACAATCCCAGATGGAAAACACTGACCAAATAATTAAGTGTGAACTAGGCCTTAGTGATGCAACTTAGCTGTGTTCCAGTGTTAGAAATTAGTTCTACATGAAACCTTGAGTTGTAGGTTTTTTGGGAACAATTCTGGTGTATGTATAATGTATTACATAATTTTTTTTCCACCAAATAATTTTTTTTTTCTGTGTCATCACATTCCAAGTCCATTAACATTTTTATTGTTCGATGGTGTAACTGTGTGATGACTTAATTTTTTAGGGGAAATTTGTAGTTTTCATAGGTACCATAGGTTTTCATTGGTCCGATACATCTGAATGTATTAAAGGGGTTGTCCAGCCATTAATATTGATGACCTACGATCAGGACAAGTCATCAAGATCAGATTGGCGGGGTCCGATGCTCTCGCAGATCAGATGTTTGACGAGGAGGCACTCCATGTGAGCACCGCTTCCTGGTCTTCACACTACGTGGCGTCTCCCCTGGAGCGATGGCAGAGTGTAATTACAAGTACCCGCTCCATTCTCTTGAATATATAGAGCGGTTACTTGTATTACACTGCACTTCTGAGGTGAAGGATATATTCACCCGACCGGATGTGTTTTGCGGTCTGCAAATTGTGGATCAGCAAAACACGGATACCGGCCGGCCGTGTGTTCTGCAATTTTGCCAGGAGTCGGACCCCCACCAACCTGATGTTGACGACGAAAAATACCGGTCAAGTTTACACAGGTAAAAAGGGGGTGTAGTTTTGGGCGCAGCTAAACACCGGGTGTTATTTGACAACCAATCGTTTTTGCATTCTTTGAGGTTTTTAGGCATCCAGTTTTTTTATTCCTTTTTTGAATTTCCTATCACTTTAAAAATAGCGCAGCCTAAAATGATGCAAAAAGTCCTTATGTTTGAACAGATGGTATTGAATAAGCTCTTTATGGGGAGTGAAATAAACAAAAAGCTAGGAAATATACATTCCCTACACCTATTTCAGTGCTGCTTGCCCCTCCCCATAAGGTGCCATAACACCAGCTTACCCGGGTTTGCTTTGTAAAAACTAAAAGAAAACTATTGTTGACAGTCATTGAGCAAAAAGGTCTTATCTGACTGCCAGAAATCTTTCATATAGATCTAAAAGGAAGCAAATATATTGAGATTCCCCTCTAGTGACAATTGTTCACTACAGAAGCGGTCCACATATTGTATGGTAGAGATAGGACAGGAGAGGGGCGGCGTAGAAAAACATTACTATTTTATCATTTATTTTTGTGTGTGTGGGGTGCAAGTGTTTGGTGTGACTTATTTGATGCTGTCATCTGGACACTGGTAAATGTCTTCTGCTGCTCCAGTGGTCCCCTCAGTTCTTTGTTTATTTTGCTCCGACAATAAAATGCCGTACCACATGTATGGATACAGCTGCATTCACATGACCACTGCAGCCAATCACTGGCCTCAGTGATGATGCTGCTATGTACAGCATGTGGCCGCTGAGGTGGATGTAAAGCAGATTATTGCCGTAGCAAAGTAAACAAAGAACGTTGGGAACGGCTCTTGAGTAACGATTTATTTTTAACTTTATAAAATTTACTGTGGTCACTTTTAAACTGCAAATTCTCGGACAACCTCTTCAAGGAGATAAATACTGTGGTGCAGATTCACTAAAACGGACCCTTCAATTCCAACGTCCGTATGGAGTAAGATGTCACCATGATAAAGGCTGCCGATCCCTGCTTTTTTTTTTTCATTTTTATTGGATGAGGTCCTCATGCTTTGATATAGACTACACTGATTTATGATAATGACTTTTAGAATAAAGAATTTGGCATTGACAGATATGTGGCAGGAATAATTCAGTCATACCCAAAAGGAAATTATGGATTAATTACCCAGCAGTAAAAAGTTGACAATTACAAATTTGTGATTATCCACTTACCAAGTCTGGGTAAAGAAATACATCAATGTCTGCAGTGCATTTGTTCTTCCATGCCCTCATCATTAGAGAAATGTGCAATAAATAACTTGTGCTGCAGTGTGTCAAAGTAAAAAAATAAAGAAATCTCTCATCACAACAACACCGATCCAAAGATGCCCATGTGTGAAAGGAGGAATCCCAACCTGACATGCGGTTATTACTTTATAATAGAGCCACTGTACTGTCAGAAGATAAAAATGGATACACAGTTTGCTCACAATTTTACAAAAAATTGTTATTTAAAAACTTAAAAAATTTCATTGTTGAGCACAATTTTCAGAATTCGTAACTACTGGGGCAACAGGCTTGTTAATTATTTTACTCTGGATCTCCGAATGCAAGTTTGAAAGGTGCGCTGTACACTTTAGGTCCTTGACACGTTATTAGGGTATACAGCAGAAGTTGACATAATGGTGAGCCCCTGAGGCCAGTGACTGGCTGCAGAGGTAATGGGTTGTCTATGAGACATCATTGCTGTAGGTGGGTAAGCAAAGCCCAGCAGGAAGAACTGAAGCAGAAGCGCTGGATATAACTGGCTGAGTACTGCTCGACTGTTCAGGCCATTCACCAGTTTTCTTGCTTGTTGCTGAAACCAGACAAACCAGTTAATACCGAGAGGTCTTAAAAAGTAATCTGCCTTCCTTTCTGATAAAAATGAGTTGTCCCATTACAACAGCTTAAAGGTCCATTCACACGTCCGTATGTGTTTTGCGGATCCGCAAAACATGGACATCGGCAATATGCTTTCCGCACCTCGCCGGGACTCTCATAGAAAACGCCTTTTCTTGTCCACAATTGCAGACAAGAATAGGACATGTTCTATTTTTTGGCGGAACGGAAGTACGGATCCGCAAATGCGGACAGCACATTCTGGCCCCATTGAAAATGAATGGGTCCGCACCTGTTCCGCAAAATTTTGCGGAACGGATGTGGACCCATTTTGCGGACATGTGGATGGACCCTATCCACAGGACAGGGGATAAGTGTCTGAGCAATAAGGGTCCAACCGCAAGAGGCCCCCACAGATCAAAAGAACGGGAGCAGTGGCGGACATCAACATTCAGTTCTGTTACAATTCATTCCAAGTTTATTGCTACTTATTTCATTCTTGATTTTTTCTTTTATCACTAAACGCTGTGTATTTTGGTATTCAGATATATAACATTTTAGGCAGGTATTAGCATTTTGGTCAGACCAATAAAAAGCGCAGTACAAAAACACTGAGTAGACAATAAATGCTAAAAAGGTTACTATCCAGATGCTTAAATCCCAAGGATAAGGGGACTTTGACGTGTTCTTGGCAGGAAACCAAGTCAGCGTATGTGTCAAAAATTCCCAAAGGTTAAAAAATAAAATGCATCTGTTAACTAGGAATGTGCGACCTGTAACTTCTATTTTATTGAAAGCTATTGAGCTAAAGAAAAGTTCATTTTGCTCAGCTTCCAGTAATTCTTTTCTCCATTAGAAGCTTCCTCTGGAGCCTTCACTAAATGGACTCTGGGAAGCGGAGCTGGCTCACCGGAGGCATCTGTGCTGCATTAATCTATTACTTAGCATATCTTTTCTTAATCAAGGTTTAAAGACTCTCCCCATCCAGCCTACTGATTAAATAAGGTTATGCAACTGACTCACAACAGAAGATTTTCCTGGAAAACACCTGTTTTGCATTGGCCATAAATCGAGCCTTTCTCCTGGCAGTCACAGGCAAGATATGATGGCAACCTTTATAAATGCAAGCTTCTTGAGGTGTTGTATATTATAGGATCTGTACATGCTTAAAGGGGCATTCCGTTCTATTACTACTGATGACCTATCCTCTAGATAGGTCATCAGTATCTGATCGGAGGGGGTCTGACACCCGGGACCCCACCAATCAGCTGTTTGAGAAGACTTCTCTCAGCTTTTCCTAGGCCAGTGCTGACTGTCACGTGGCCTAGGTGCAGCTCAGCCCCATAGAAGTGAATAGGGCAGAGCCCGATACCAAGCACAGCTACTATACTATGCACGACGCTGTTCTTGGTGAGCTGCAAGAAGGCCACGGTCCTCACAGGAACGCCAGTGCCTTCTCAAACAGCTGATCGGCAGGGGTCCCAGGTGTCGGACCCATCAGATACTGATGGCCTATCCCGAGGAAAGGTCATCAGTAGTAAAATGTCAGAAAACCCTTTTAAACCAAATTACATTGCCATTTAGTAGGGCTAGAATAATTGTATGGAAAAACTATGTATTGGACTGCATTCAATGGTGGTGTTCCACCTGATCCAAGACATACGTTTAACTAGCGATACATATAAAAGCGGCGCTAAAAAAAAAAAAAAACTATGGTGGATCACTGTAAAACATTTTTGACAGAGCAGCGCAGGTACTGATGAATACACCTTCACTGGGCACAGATAGAATCATGGCCATTGACTGCAATAGCTGCTTTAGTTAAAGGGGTTGTCCACTTCTTGGCTACTGTTGATCAATATGTATGTAAGACAACGAAATAACAGTAATATTTATTGATTTTTTATATTTCATAAGCCGTGCCCCCTTGTTGGCCAAATCTTCTGTGCTGTCCGCATTGAGGCCTGTCCATAAGACGGCCGCTAATTGGGGGGTGGGGTCATGTGACCAGACATGCCACACCACCTTCTCTATTCACAAGTACTGCACCTGCAATAGGCTCCCAACAAGTGAAATAAAAGCATATTGTAGGTGCAGTGTATTTGAATGGAGAAGGCTGAATGTTATGGGATGTCTGGAGGTTTTTTTTTTGCCTGGCCGCGTGACTTTTCATCAGCAGCCATTTTACGGAAAGGACCGCCATGTGGACAGCACAAAAGACTCGACTACTAAGAGGACATACCTTATGAAATCTAGAAAATGGAATATAATATCAACAAATACTATATTAGTAAGTGTTATATAGTCATCTTACATGCACACTGGTCAGCAGTATCCAGAAAGTGGCCAACCCCTTTAGTTAAGAGTGGTTATCCAGTTCCAAGTCTTTTTATTAACATTTTCTTACAGTAGGCTCATCAGTGGGTGACCTGCTGAAATGTACTGGATAACGTGACTCAAATCCTCTGTAACCCTTTCCTGACATGACTATTTTCTGTTTTAGAATTTTTGTTTTTTGCTCCCTGCCTGCCCAGAGCCATAACTTTTTTTATTTTTCTGTTCACATAGCCGTATGAGGGCTTGTTTTTTTGCAGGAAAAGTTGTACATTTTAATGCCACCACTTAATATTGCACAGGATGTAGTGGGAAGTGGGGAAAAAAATACAAAAGGAGGTGGAATAAAAAAACAAAACGCAATTCCGCTACAGTTTTACGGGTCTTTTTTATGCCGTTCACTATGCAGTAAGACTGCCATTTTTTCCGTTACGCCATTCACTCTATGGGATATTTTTTATTTAAATATAGTATGGGTGTTTTCACACGCGGCAATGCCCATAATGTTAATTTTTTTTAATTCTGGACAGAAATCACTATACCCCAGTTCAGTGCTGCCACCTGCTGATCTGAACTGGGATATACTAATATCATGCTCCAGCTCATTATTACAACAGGGGAAAGCGCACACTTCTGGGTTTTAGCCTCCTCAGACACCGTGGTCACATTTGACCAAGCCATCTGAGGGGTTAAATGTCTGCAGTTGGCCTTGCAGCCGATCGCGGACATTAGCTGTGGGTGCTGCTATATGAAACAGCAGGCACCCAGTGTCTATGGTGCTCGCTCCATACCAGAGCAGGCACCATCTTTAAAAGACCCAATATCTGCCATACATGTACAGATTTTGGGAAGGGGTTAAAAGGAACTTGCAGATAATTATAGTCTAGATCAGATAGCGCTCAGAAGACCGATATGCACCTTTTGCATGATCATTCTGAGATTTGGAGTCGTGCGAGTGGTCCTCGATTGGGAGCCTTTCCTGTTTGAATTTACATACTGAGAAAGACCACTAGATTGACTCCTCGTGTCAGAAAGAGCATAGATTCAGACCCACAAAATATCCGCCTGCTCAGCTCCTCCTGCTCGCCGATTGGACGGCACATGACCGGTTCTCTTTAATGAGCTACAGCTAGGCGTCTAAGCAAACAGCTGGACAGGGAGGTCGCTGGTGACTCTCCTTACATCTAGGATCTGTCAGCAGCAGCTTGACGACGATTTCTATTTAACAAGGTTATTTTCGTAAAAATAATTAGAAACAGCAAAATTTACAAGACACTAGATTTTACATATTTGGACTATGAAGTCAATGACAGAGCTAGAGACAATGTAAACCATTAACCATTCACTGCTCAGTGAAATTTTGATATTACATGCCAGTCAGGCTGTCAAGGAATGAATAGAGCAGCCTACACTACATACATAATAAGGCTGGTCTCAATCTGTGCCCACTGAAAGGAGAACTAAGTGGTATTACCACCCTCACCAAGACCTCCTCCCCTGCCCCTTATGTGTTCCAGCTGAGTAAGACTAGTGCCATGAATAAAACATAACCTTATGCCTCGCATTTCTCTTGTTTTTCAGGAACAGACTGAATGCATTTTCATGATGTTTTTACCTCATACATTTGGCATTTAATGAGACTGTAATGTATAAAGCTTTATGCACTCAACATTTTCATCTTCGTTTTAACAAAAGTTTACATTTGTAAGATTTTGGCGACATAATTTTAAGGCGGGAGGGGGGTTATGGCTTACCCACTTGGTCGACTACTCCAACAAGAGGTTCGCGGAAGAGAAACTATTCCCTACAGACTACAAAGGAGAGTGATGGCATATGCACAACACCCCTTTTTCTCAGGAATGGACCCCATGGATATATCCTTTAGGGCACATCCAGTAGATACAGCAATGACTGCCCTATGATGGCACACTTGTGTTTATAACGGACACCTGATGGATGCACATGGTAGGCATGAAGAAACACCGTGCATTGTGAAACCTATACCAAGTACCGGTAGTCAAAAATCTACAAAGTGTGGCAAGAGGCGTATGCCAGATGGGCACTAACAAACCAAGATCTGTCACACGTCCTACAAATGTACTCCTAGCCCAGGGTGAACTAAAGCATGCACTGGCATTCGGAGCAGAGCGTTGCCTTCTGCACACTTTCTCAATAATCCAATACCGGGGGGAATTTATTAAACGATTTTACGCCCGTTTTCTGGCACACAGAAGTTTCAAATGTGGCACTAAACTTTTTGACTTTTTTCACTTCTTTCTTCATCTTTGAAAGGGGGCGAGAACAATAGATGGGGGTTAAGTGTTGTGGCATTTATTATGTAGAGGAGGGATCAGCTACCTTCGGCACTCCAGCTGTTGTGAAACTACAATTCCCAGCATGCGCCAGTCATTTCTATAGGAGTTCTTAGAAGAGGAGAATAAGTATGCATGCTGGGAGTTGCAGTTTCACAACAGCTGGAGTGCCGGAGGTTGCCTACCCCTGATGTAGAGAGAGTTTGCTTGTTTCCATGGTTATGACCACCCTAGTCCAGCAAAAGAGTCAACCCTCGAAAAATAATTACTTTATTGAATTTCAAACACATAACTAACTCGACTATACTGTTTGAAGGTAGATCCACCGGGGGTTGAGTGAGCTATTGGTGGGTACGGGAGTAATGTCCCTATACTGATGCCCTAAACTACACCTCAGCCCAGAGACGCCCCCTGATGGTGGGGACTCTCTGTCCCAGAGACAATCCTTTTAAGTGGAAAGGAGAGACCACGGTCAACCCGACAGTTTTAATATAGTTTACACAAGATAGTGGCATATATTATAGTGCAAATTTCATAGATTTCAATTTCTGGTGCACAGATAGATGGGCATGAAGTGCCGGTCTAAATACATTTTCCCTGGTGTGTTTAGATGCTCAGTTTTAACATAGGGAAACATATCCTAGGCAAAAAACCTAAGCTGTAACTTTAGTAAACCTAAAGCTTACTAAACCCAAGTTTACAGTGGATATTGACGTGGCATTTTAGGTTATAAAATAATGCACCAGATCATATGTTACATTAAAGGGGTGATCAATGTCAAAATGAAAATCAGACATCAAATAGTCCAAGACACTCTCTTTCTAACAAACCTAGAACCGGCCCTGTACCTCACATGGAACCAGAGATCTCCACATTCATTGCGCCAACTGTACTGCTAGATATATTTCAGGCTAGCAGCACAGGGGGCATGTCCTTCCTGCTGCAGCACTCTCCCTATCACACCGCAGGGTGTGTGTCCTTCCTGCTGCAGCTCTCTCCCTATCACACCGCAGGGGGTGTGTCCTTTCTGCTGCAGCACTCTCCCCATCACACCTCAGGGTGTGTGTCCTTTCTGCTGCAGCACTCTCCCCATCACACCTCAGGGTGTGTGTCCTTTCTGCTGCAGCACTCTCCCCATCACACCTCAGGGTGTGTGTCCTTTCTGCTGCAGCACTCTCCCCATCACACCTCAGGGTGTGTGTCCTTTCTGCTGCAGCACTCTCCCCATCACACCTCAGGGTGTGTCCTTTCTGCTGCAGCACTCTCCCCATCACACCTTAATAAATTTCTCTGCAACTGAAGACGTTTATTAAAGAAGTCTGGCCCATCAAATGTGCGCCACAAAAACGCGGATCAGATGCGGACCAAAAATAGGGACGTGTGAATGGGGTCTTAGAAACCAGTTTGAACGCAGGAATTATTTTTCTAAGTAGAGAGTCTTATGCAAACTATTGTCAAGTTGCTATCCCTCATTCACCTCGGGAAAATTCTGACATAACTCATGAATACTTGCGCACTCTGGATTCATTTTGATTCCCACTGAAATGAATAGGATTTGAAGTAGCTTTATCATAAAATTGCTAAATATAAATAAAAAGCACACAACAAAAGGCACGAGTGTGAATGCACCGGTTTTTAGAACCCATGTCCTTCAGTTTTACAGTAAACTAAGAAGGTATAATAAATCTGCCCTAGTGTGCTCTAGAGCACCAGCTGTGTTATGTTTAAGGTGCGCGAGATTCCCCCAAAGTACCATATTTTCCAGTGGACGTGTAACTCCAGTCTTACAAAGCCTCTCGTATGTCATACAGACATATCGGAAGGTTATCTTAGTGGGGTTCCCGAGTTCCCATTCCAACTAATCACTAGACCTTTGTCCTTTCAGATTTTAGATAAAGGGGTTATCCCATGAATAAATAAATAAACATTTCAATCAAAACAAAATCTAGTATACAACGACCTATGTCTAATAAAGCTACAACCAGCCCTGTACCTCACATGGATCCAGAGATCTCCCCATTCATTTCTCCAATTGCTCTTCTAGACTTATTTTAGGCTAGCAGCTTCTCAGAGGGTGTGTCCCATCTGCTGCAACTAGTGGCAGTTGAAGGATGGAACTGAGCATGTGCGGTATTCTCAGTGAGCAGGACAAAGAAATTAGAAAAACAAAAACAGTAGGTGGCGCTATACAGGCAGATTTCAGTGAACAATTCAGCTATACATAGATCTCTCCAATCATCTATTTACACTGTCTGTCCAAAAAAAATAAAAAGTCGCCACCTGGATTTAACTAAGCAAATAGTTACGAGCCTCCTATTGGATAATTGCTGCATGGGCGATTATCTTTCAGCTGGCAATAAGTTATTTAACCCCAACTGGTGCAATGAGTTGCTTCTCATTTTTAAACAACCATGTCAAAAGACACATCTCGTGGTGGTGGAAAAGAGGTTAGTCTGTTTGAGAAGGGTCAAATCATTGGCATGCATCAAGCAGAGAAAACATCTAAGGAGATTGCAGAAACTACTAAAATTGGGTTAAGAACTGTCCAAATCATTATTAAAAACTGGAAGGATAGTGGGGACCCATCGTATTCGAGGAAGAAATGTGGCGGGGAAAAAATCCTGAATGATCGTGATCGGCGATCACTTAAACGTTTGGTGAAATAAAATCGAAGAAAACCAATAGTAGAACTCAGGGCTATGTTTAATAGTAAAAGTAAGAGCATTTCCACAAGCACAATGCAAAGGGAACTCAAGGAATTGGGACTGAACAGCTGTGTAGCCGTAAGAAAACCACTAATCAGTGAGGCAAATGAGAAAAAAAGGCTTCAATTTGCTAGGAAGCATAAAGATTGGACTCTGGAGCAATGGAAGAAGGTCATGTGGTCTGAGGAGTCCAGATTTAGCCTGTTTCAGAGTGATGGGCGCATCAGGGTAAGAGGCAGATGAAGTGATACACCCATCATGCCTAGTGCTGACTGTACAAGCCTGTGGGGCAGTGCTATGATCTGGGGTTGCTGCAGTTGGTCAGGTCTAGGTTCAGCAACAGTATGTGCTCCAAGAATGAGGTCAGCTGGCTACTTGAACATACAGAATGACCAGGTTATTCTATCAATGGATTATTTCTTAGCTCATGGCACGGGCATATTCCAAGATGATAATGCCAGGATTCATCGGGCTCAAATTGTGAAAGAGTGGTTCAGGGAGCATGAGACATTGTCACACATAGATTGGCCACCACAGGGTCCAGACCTTAACCCCATTGAGAATCTTTGGGATGTGCTGGAGAAGGCTTTGCGCAGCAGTCAGACTGTACCATCATCAAGGCAAGATCTTGGTGAAAAATAAATGCAACACTGGATGGAAATAAATCTTGTGACATTGCAGAAGCTTATCGATACAATACCACAGCGAATGCGTGCCGTAATCAAAGCTAAAGGACGGCCCAACAAAATATTTTTGGTGGCGACTTTTGTTTTAGATGGGCAGTGTATATCCAGGACTGTGATGAGGGGACATCCTCTGCGTCTGGAGGAAAGAAGGTTTCTACACAAACATAGAAGAGGATTCTTTACTGTAACAGCAGTGAGACTATGAAACTCTCTGCCTGAGGAGCTGGTGATGGTGAGTTCACTAAAAGAGTCCAAGAAGGGCCTGTGGTGTTCTTTTATGGGGGTCCTTTGCTGCCTGTGACAAATACCCCATATAAATGAGGACTTACCTAGTTTTACATACACTACAGGTAAATGTACAATCACGAGCAAAAGGGAAGCGAAGTGAAACGGAAAGCGCTCAGTTGAGCATCCCGTGGTGTGGGGAAAGCGCTAGGTCAGGACTGCTATCTCTATTCATTAGCCATCCCAGCTGGGCAGTAGGTAGGCAGCTGTTAACGTGATCAATGACTTACCTAAATGTCATCTCAACTGATTCGCTTCGAAATTACCAGCAAGTGAGACTAATGTACAGGTGCTAATTTATTTAAACCGTTCTCTTCACTTGTACGTAGCATTAGAAACTGCATCTGGCACCTAATGTTAGCTGTCAGTTGTACTTAGTCATGCCTCTTCTAATGACTCTGTTCATTAGAAATGAGCACAAATTATGAAATATTGTGAAAAATGATACGGCAAATAGATCGGACACAGCAAATCAATTAGAGAAATTTCCTGCAGAATTTGCTCTCCTAGCAGGAGGAGAACATGCAGGTTTCCGAGCAAGAGACGAGAACAATTAAAAAGCAATTGACAAAAAGTTGGCAGCCGTATTTATCAATCTGCTGGCACTGGCACGTAGGCAAGGGATTGTTTCTCTAGTAAAATTGGAAATGTACATATATTTTTATGATACATGTATATACATGCACAGTGCCGTTACTATCGCATACCAGACAGCTTACAGTACTGAGCAACCGTCAGGGCATCCTTTCCCTCGTGTACATTTCCCTTATACAAATGCTGAACACAAAACGCGTCAGCAATAGTGGAGGTACAATTTGTTTTCCTACATACAGAAGCACATTAGGGAGATGAGGGGGATTTAGCTAGTATCTAGTTTTATTTTTAGAGAAGAGTATTACATTGGTCAGCGTGAGGGAAAGTTCACACATTCCAAATAATGTCGCTGATTTGCCATCGCAGATTTTCCTGCAGCAGATCAGCAGCATTTGTACAGCACCAGCAAACTGGATGAGATTGTCCGAAATTTCATCCAAGCACTGCGTCAAAAATCTGCACAGTAACTTGATCTGTGGGGGTGAATTTGAAGTCTACGGCATGTCAATTTTAGGCTACATGCACACGACCGCGAGGTGTTTTGCCATCTGCAAAACACGGATGCCGTCCGTGTGCGCTCCACAATCCGCAGATCGGAACGGGCCGCTCATAATAGAAATGCCCATTTTTGTCCACGAAACGAACAAGAATAGGACGTGTTCTATTTATTTATTTTTTTGCCGGAGCCACAGAACGGCGAAACGGATGCAGACAGCACGCGGAGTGCTGTTCACATCTGTTGCGGCCCCATTGAAGTGAATGGGTCCGTATCTGAGCCTCAAAAAAATGTGTCGTGTGAATGAGGCCTTATGCTGCAGATTTTCACTGCAAATTTTACCCTTTGCAATGGAGAGGGTGAAATGCATAGCCATTTCCACGGAAAAAACAGCCACATTATTTTCCACTATATTAAGTTCCACAAATCATGGATTTCCGTGTGGTTGAAATCGGCATGAAAATCCACATGTAAATCCGTAATGAAATGTTACTCAGATATTGATGTGGCCGTGTAGATTTTGACCCAGATTTCATTCCGGATCCGCAATGATGTCCACACATAAAGCATTATGTCTTGTGAATTTCAAAACTCCATTGATTTCAATAGAAAAAAAAATCTGCGGCAAATATTGCCAATTTCAAAAACTGAATCAACAAGAAGAAATCAGCCTGCCGGATCCATACTGATGCTAGCCGACAGTGCTGCCAGAAGTCCGCTCCAGTCCTATTCAAGGCAAATATGCAGAGAGGCAGCCGGAATAGAACTACAGCATGCTTGTTTGCATCCATCCCGCCTCCATTATAGCGAATGGGACCGGAGAGGACTTCCAGCGGCATTAGCATAGATTCGGCATCCTGCCGTACCCAGCTGCCGCAAGTGTGAAAGTAGCCCTAACGAGTTTCACTTCAGATTTATCACTGAGAATTTTTATTTTTTTTTAAGTTGCAAACTGACTCCAGTACAAGGGTGTAGAAAACTGAAATACCCCTTCTAGACCAGAGTGTTAGGTTTAAAGATGCACCAAATGGAGCAAACACCATGCATCATGTGATAAATCTGGTGCAAAGTACACCAATATAGACTACTGCAAAACTGACTTCAAATATTATTCTCATGATAAATCCCCCCTACTATGCTAGACTGGGTGCAGATTTGGGTTGTGAACTGCGAAATTTGTGAACTTAGCCTAAAGGTCCTACCACATGGGACATAAGACCAGTGAAAAAAAAATACCACAGATTTTGCTGCTGATCCTCTCCAAAAGGGATGCCCAACCTGCGGCCCTCCAGCTGTTGCCAAACTACAACTCCCAGCATGCCTGGGCAGCCTACAGCTATTAGGGCATGTTGGGAGTTGTAGTTTTGCAACAGCTGAAGGGCTTCAGGTTGAGCACCTCTGCTTTAAAAAAAACAGCAACAAATCTGCACGCGTTATACGCAGATTTAATTAATGTGGATTTTGCTGTAGATTGGCTGCAAATTTCACCATTAGCATTGCAAAAGGAGAAATCGCCAGTGCAACCTGCAGCCTAAACGCAGATTAAACAAATCTCATCCACTTTGGTGCTATTGTAATACACTAAAAATGTTATGTCTGCAAACATCTGGCTGCATGTATTCTAAGGCCCCTTTCACACTGGCGTTGCAGGTGAGGGCAGGATGCGATGCAGGTGCGTTCATGGAAAATCGTGCGAGGAGGCACGCAATTTCAGTCAGTTTTGACTGCGATTGCGTTCAGTCGTTCAATTTTTTTCCCAGCGAGTGCAATGAGTTTTGCACGCGTGTGAGAAAAAAAAATGATTGCGATACCCAGACCCGGACTTCTTCACTGAAGTTGGGGTTTGGTGTTCTGTAGATGTTATTATTTTCCATTATAACATGGTTATAATGGAAAATAATAGCATTCTTAATACAGAATGCCAAGTATAATGTGAATTGAGGGTTAAAAAATAATAAAAACATAACTCACCTCATTCCTTGATCGCGAGCCAGGATCCTCTTCTTTGTTCTTCTTGAAGGACCTACAAAAGGACCTTTGCTGACATCATCGCGCTTACCACGTGGTGAGCGCGGTGACGTCAGCACAGATCCTGCTGAATAAAGGATCTTCACTTAGAAGGACCTGCGATGATGTCATTGAAGGTCCTTTTGCAGGTCCTTCAAGGGAATGAGGCGAGTTATGTTTTTATTTTTTAACCCTCAATTGACATTATACTTAGCATTCTGTATTAAAGAATGCTATTATTTTCCATTATAACCATGTTATAATGGAAAATAATAAAGTCTACAGAACACCAAACCCCAACTTCAGTGAAGAAGTCCGGGTTCGGGTACCACATTCAGTTTTTTCTCACGCGCGAAACGCATTGCACTCGCAGGGAAAAAAACTGAACAACGGAACGCAATTGCATTTAAAACTGCGCAATTTTCCCTGAACGCACCTGCATTGCATCCGGCCCTCACCCGCGACGCCCGTGTTAAAGAGGCCTAAAAGGTGCATTAACAGATTTGTACAAACTGACTCATTCATCAGAATGTGGTTTGCAGCAATTCATGTGCTTACCACCAGAAAAACCCAATTCAGGTGGATGGCAAAGGTTTTCAGTCCCAGACATTTATGCAACAAATCTGCCACAAAAAGTCTGCGATGTTAACACTACTAATAAAGCGGATTACATTTAAACAACTCTCATCCACATTCTACACAAAAGATCTGTGTGAATCCGCGTGGAAATGGACATGTGGTGCAGATTTTAATCTTCAGCATGTCAATCTATGCACAGGGTGCAATTTGGAGGAACCTTGGCCCGTGGGCCTAACCCTAAAGCTGTGTTAGTTTCTATTTCCTCCATTGCTCCACCGACGTTGAATTATTGGAGTCCTCCTGGTAGTCATTCCAACATCTTGATCACAGCTCTGAACATACAACAACTCTCTGAAATGAAGAGTTTCCTTGATATATAGTGGAATTACTGCATAATGGAAGTCACACCAGAGGTCTCCTGTGTTATACACAGATCTTGTCGACAACCTGACCCCACAGTGGTCGTAACAAGGAAGTCACCGCAGAACTGTGAAGGCACCGCAGTGTGTTATTTAATGTGACCAGTCCTACACAAGACAGCAGAACAAATGCCCTGACAGAAATGCGCTCAGCATTACCCCGACAGTTTGATTAAAATTCACAGGGATTTGGGACAGTTTCACCAGAGTTGAAGAGTTTTCAATATGAAACTCTGCACGAAATTACTTCTCCAACCGAGCAGCTCTACTTACATCAATATCCTCTTGGGTAAATGTCTCTGGATCCTCTCCCATCATGTTGGCTAAATGTCTCTTTCCAATGTTGAACTCTTCAATCTGTTTTTTAATAAAAGCCTCTGTGTACTTTTCAGGTCCCGAGGCTGCAACATTTTTCCTCTGTACTGTGGAACTGGTATGTATTAGTCGAGACGCCTGTGCCAAAATAAGAGGGGCAGGGATATAGAAAAAACTAAAAAAGGAGAAAAACTAATCAAATGATAACTAAAAACTAAATAAACGAGCCGGTAGAATACATAGAAGACAGGTAAGGCCATGTTCACTATATGGCATCAGCACTTACCAGCAACAACATAAAGTTACAATACAATAAAGTTATAATAAAACAGAATACATTTTGAAGATTAGTTGCTTTTCATACTCACAGTGATAAATGAATACAATACTGACCCTACTTACCCATGTCATCACAAAGTAGTGGGAACGTCGCAGCTTGTAGCATTGCTACTATTTATGTGTACACAATGGGGCGTCATTAAATCTGGAAACGTAGAACATGTCTACGTCATTTTGAAGACCTCTGGTGCGCAAGGAGTAACTTGCCATGGCTTTTTGTTGCCTGACCAGGCTGGCATAAGGGATGAGTGGTACTGTCCTCAATAGTAAATGTGGGTATTCCCATCAGGAACACTGGCGGCAAATCACCATCATACGCCATCAATGTCAGATAGGAGAGGGTCCCAGACTTGGGACTCACACCTATCTCCAAAATGGGCCCCCCGAAGTGAAAGGTGGCAGTCACGCATGCACAACAAGCCCCTGTTTAGCACTATGGCTGTTCCGAAAATAGCCAAGCGCTGGCTCAGGGACTTGTGAAAATAGCAGAGCATGCTAGCTCAAATAAGTCATCAGTATCTCATCTGTGCGAGTCTGACTCACGGGACCCCCGCCAATCAGCTGTTTGAGAAGGCAGGCTCCTGTGAGCGCTGCCATCTTCTCTCAGTTTACCAAGCACAACGCCGTACATTGTACAGCGGCTGTGCTTGGTACCGCCGCTCAGCCCTATTCACTTCAGTGTGGCTGAGCTACCGATAAACACATGGCCTAGGCTACGCTGATCTGAGGGGGTCCTGGCTATAGGACACCCACTGATGACTTATCCAGAGAATAGGTCATTAGTATAAGGCTACATGCGCAAAATATGGAATTCATGCGACCAGTATCTGTGTTTTGTGGATCCACAATTTGCGGACCGGAAAGCGGACACGGTAGTGCGAATGCCCCTTTAGGGTAAAGTGAATTTCATGTGTTTTAACAAGCTTTTTTGTGACATTTGTCCGGTTCCATATTTTAATGTGTTTTTGTTCAGCTTTTAATTTTCTTGTTTTAATCTATTTATAAGTCTATGGGAAAACTCCATACATAGAGCATGCTGCATCCAAGAAACTCATGAAAAGCGATTAATAAAAATAAAATAAAAATGGCACAAAAATGCACCTTTTGTAGCACAATTAAAAAATTCCTTATTGGCCTTCAGCAAACATCTGGCTGCAGCTATATTTTGCTGTAAAAATACTTACGGTATTTTGCGCCCTGTAAGACGCAGTTCCCCCCCCACCCAAAGGAGGGGGGGAAATGCCCCTGCATCTTATGAGGTGAATACTAATGAGCGCTTTCTATATGGAAGCGGGCATTAGTAACGGAGGACCAGGAAGCGGTGAAGGCTTTGTACTCACCGCTTCCTGGTCCTCGGCTGTGAACACTTTTTTTTTAGATTTAGAGGCACTGGGGGGGGCTGATTTAGAGGCACTGGGGGGGGGGGCTGATTTAGAGGCACTGGGGGGGGGCTGATTTAGAGGCACTGGGGGGGGGGCTGATTTAGAGGCACTGGGGGGGGGGCTGATTTAGAGGCACTGGGGGGGGGCTGATTTAGAGGCACTGGGGGGGGGGGGGCTGATTTAGAGGCACTGGGGGGGGGGGCTGAGTTAGAGGCACTGGGGGGGGGGGCTGATTTAGAGGCACTGGGGGGGGGGGGGCTGATTAGAGGGCACTGGGGGGGGGCTGATTTAGAGGCACTGGGGGGGGGGCTGATTTAGAGGCACTGGGGGGGCTGATTTAGAGGCACTGGGGGGGGCTGATTTAGAGGCACTGGGGGGGGGGCTGATTTAGAGGCACTGGGGGGGGGCTGATTTAGAGGCAACTGGGGGGGGGCTGATTTAGAGGCACTGGGGGGGGGCTGATTTAGAGGCACTGGGGGGGCTGATTTAAGAGGCACTGGGGGGGGGCTGATTTAGAGGCACTGGGGGGGGCTGATTTAGAGGCACTGGTGGGGGCTGATTTAGAGGCACTGGGGGGGGCTGATTTAGAGGCACTGGGGGGGGGGCTGATTTAGAGGCATGGGGGGGGCTGATTTAGAGGCACTGGGGGGGGCTGATTTAGAGGCACTGGGGGGGCTGATTTAGAGGCACTGGGGGGGGGCTGATTTAGGAGGCACTGGGGGGGGGCTGATTTAGAGGCACTGGGGGGGGCTGATTTAGAGGCACTGGGGGTGGGGCTTGATTTAGAGGCACTGGGGGGGGGCTGATTTAGAGGCACTGTGGGGGGGGGGCTGATTTTAGAGGCACTGGGGGGGGGCTTGAGTTAGAGGGCACTGTGGGGGGGGCTGATTTAGAGGCACTGGGGGGGGCCTGATTTAGAGGCACTGGGGGGGCTGATTTAGATGGGCACTGGGGGGTCCTGATTTAGAGGCACTGGGGGGGGGCTGATTTAGAGGCACTGGGGGGGTGGCTGGATTTAGAGGCACTGGGGGGGGCTTGATTTAGAGGCACTGGGGGGAGGCTGATTTAGAGGCCCTGGGGGGGGCGGATTTAGAGGCACTGGGGGGGGCTGATTTAGAGGCACTGGGGGGGGCTATTTATAGCACTGGGAGGGGGCTGATTAGAGGCACTGTGAGGGCTGATTTAGAGGCACTGGGGGGGGGCCGATTTAGAGGCACTGGGGGGGGCTGATTAGAGGCACTGGGGGGGGCTGATTTAGAGGCACGGGGGGGCTGATTTAGAGGCAACTGGGGGGGGCTGATTTAGAGGCACTGGGGGGGGCTGATTTAGAGGCACTGGGGGGGGCTGATTTAGAGGCACTGGGGGGGGGCTGATTTAGAGGCACTGGGGGGGGGGCTGATTTAGAGGCACTGGGGGGGGGCTGATTTAGAGGCACTGGGGGGCTGATTTAGAGGCACTGGGGGGGCTGATTTAGAGGCACTGGGGGGGGCTGATTTAGAGGCACTGGGGGGGGGGGCTGATTTAGGCCCCTTTCACACGGGCGAGTTTTCCGTGCGGGTGCGATGCGTGCGGTGAACGCATTGCACCCGCACTGAATCCTGACCCATTCATTTCTATGAGACTGTGCACACGAGCGGTGATTTTCACGCATCACTTGTGCGTTGCGTGAAAATCGCAGCATGCTCCTCTTTGTGCGTTTTTCACGTAACGCAGGCCCTATAGAAATGAATGGGGTTGCGTGAAAATCGCATGCATCCGCAAGCAAGTGCGGATGCGGTGCGATTTTCACGCATGGGTTCTAGGTGACAGTCTATTCACTGTATTATTTTCCCTTATAACATGGTTATAAGGGAAAATAATAGCATTCTGAATACAGAATGCTTAGTATAATAGTGCTGGAGGGGTTAAAAATAATAAAAAAGTTAACTCACCTTCTCCTCTTGTTAGCGCAGATGCCGGTCTGTTCTTTATCTGTGGGCTAAAGGACCTTTGATGACGTCAGATCACATGCTCCATCACCATGGTGATGGACCATGTGATTGGAGCATGTGATCTGACGTCACCTCAGGTCATTCAGTCCACAGCTAAAGAACAGAGTGGCATCTGCGCGAACAAGAGGAGAAGGTGAGTTAACTTTTTTATTATTTTTAACCCTTCCAGCACTATTATACAAAGCATTCTGTAGTCAGAATGCTATTATTTTCCCTTATAACCATGTTATAAGGGAAAATAATACAATCTTCAGAACATCAATCCCAAGCCCGAACTTCTGTGAAGAAGTTCGGGTCTGGGTACCAAACATGCGCGATTTTTCTCACGCAAGTGCAAAACGCATGACAATGTTTTGCACTCGCGCAGAAAAATCGCGCATTTTCCCGCAACGCACCCGCCTCTTATCCGGGCAAAAAACATGACGCCCGTGTGAAAGAGGCCTTACAGTACAATTTGTATTCAGAAGGATCCATCCAGACTTTCAATGTAAAGTCAATGGGGGCGGATCCGTTTGAAAAATGCACCATATTGTGTCACCTTCGAACGGATCCGCCCCCAATGACTTCCATTGTAACTCTGGACGGATCTGTTTGCCTCCGCACGGCCAGGCGGACACCCGAATGCTGCAAGCAGTGTTCAGGTGTCCGCCTGCTGAGCAGAGCGGAGGCTGAACACTGCCAGACTGATGCATTCTGAGCGGATCCGCATCCACTTAGAATGCATTAGGGCTGGACAGATCCCTTCGGGGCCACTTGTGAGAGCCTTCAAATGGAACTCACAAGCAGAGCCCTGAACGCTAGTGTGAAAGTAGCCTTAGAGGCACTGGGGGGGCTGATTTGAGGTCTGAATGGGGTCTTAAAATTATTTTTTCTTATTGTCCTCCCCTAAAAACTAGGGACGTCTTATGGACTGATGTGTCTTATAGGGCGAAAAATACGGTAATCTGGGCCTCTGTGTGTGCATGAAACTACCCATGCAATAACTAGGTAAATTCCCCTCTGCAATCAGAATGAGCGACACAGCTAAATGTGTAAATGTGGATGAAAATGTATAGGTGTTTTTAAAAGCAATGTAGAAGATCCTAAGCAAGGCAGTGCACCATACGGAGAAGCTGACGCCTAAATATACAGTACATCACAAACCACTATTTCCTGGAGCAGCAGAGGCAATACGTTCAGCAAACACTGCCAGGCAGTTTCCACTGACTCACCACCAAACCTATTTCTAATTACGTAGCTACTGGCTAGAAGCGCAGCGCTGAGACTGCACACACGGCTTTCAGGACACCCAAATCTACTGTACAGGGAGCACGCGCTTCTCCATTTATTCTACCCAAGTACATTTTTGTGCTTCAGCCCCTTCTTAGACATGCTGCTGAGGAGAGAGAGACTGCATTTCTTTGCAGTTATTTGCTTATAAATACTTCAGTATATAAGTACTAAAAAGGGGAAATCCTGAGAAAATGATATTCTGATATGTTAGTATGTGAGAGGATCACACTGGTGAAATCTGTGATCTCATGCCAGCCTCGATTTCCAGAATGAAAGGGCTCTACATATGGCTTAAACCCCTTTGGCTCGGCTTGGAGATTTCTGTTACATCTGCGTTTATGCTTTTATCAGGGGATTCGTCAGGATTTACCTCACTTTTGACAAGAGGAACAGCAAAGTTTGCATCTGCCGAAAAATGGATCAGCCATAACACAGATGTGAACAGAGTCTAACCAAAAGACCATTCAAACCAATGACAGTTTGCTCACAATCTTGGGCTAGATTTCCAGAACTCTCTGAGCAGTGCCGAAGTGGTCTGAGCTGGAAGATCACAGTGATCTTCCCACTGGATTCCCCTGCTAATCACCCACAAGGGCAAAGGCATTTTCCAGAGTTCTGGTGACGTTTCGGGCTCTCCTTGGGACTGCCAGGAAGCCAGGTAACGTCACTGGCACTGATGCGCGGGCTTTAGCGCTGCCCTAGCCTGTAAAACAGCTAGGGCAGCGCTAAAGCACCCCCATTAGAGCCGGTGACATCACCGAACACACTGCCGGGCGGAAGCTTCCGCCCGGCAGTGTGTTATTGTAAACAAAAGAGCCCGTTCCCTGCGCGATCAAGAGCAGGGCAAGGGAGCGCATCAGAGCATGAAATGCTAACATCAGGGGGGCTGCCTGGGTGAAATTACGGGTATGTCCTTTAAACAGGGAAAAATTTCTAATCGCTCCCACTCGCACAGTTTTGAAGCTACACTCACTCGGACCACATATCGTTGGTGTCAACCCGACACCGGCGGAGCTCGCAACGGCCAATGAAAATATTTCTATTTTCTATACGCTACTCCTCCCACAGTTTTAGGAGTACAATTACGAAACTTTGCACACTTATTCGGCACATACCCGAATAGGTTGCTTGTGCTTTGTTAACTGATACCACCCTCCGGGCCCCTGGAGCGGCCCCCCAAAGACCCTACTTTTTGCCATAGACTTTCATTGGAAACTTGTAAACTTTTGCCACCCGTACAGCTTTGAAGTTAAACTTGCCAAACTTGGGTCACTCTGAAAATTTCTGTCACATTTCGGGGACTTTAAAAAGTGGGCGGAGCCACAAACAACCAATCAGATTTTCCCTATTGACTTCAATGAGAAAATATTAAAAGCTGTCATTCTCACAGTTTTTAAGCCAGAATACCCAAACTTGGCACCGTGGGTCACTGGGGTTAAAATTTATAAAAAGTGGGCGAAGTCTACAATGGCCAATCAAATTTCAGACATTTGTTTAAATGGGAAAATGTCAAACTGCCGCTACTCTTAGACAGTTAATGGCAGGGTCCTCAAACTTGGCACATATGGTCAGTGGAGGACTAGGATTAAAATTCTGAAAAGTGGGCAATACCAGATATCAGATTTCTTTGATTTAAATGGGAGAAGAAAAAGTGCCATTCTCACATTATTGATGTCATGGACCTCAAATATCACAAATGTGGTCATTGGGTGTTTCCACTGCAAGGTTAGAAGAAGTGGACGGAGCCACAACAATCAAATTTTACTCACTGTTTTTTCAATAGAAAAAAATAAAACTGCTGCCATTTTTAGGCTACTTTCACACTAGCGTTCATAGGTCTGTTCGTGAGAACCGTTTGAAGGAGCTCACGAGCGGACCCGAACGCCTCCGTCCAGCCCTGATGCAGTCTGAATGGACGCGGATCCGCTCAGACTGCATCAGTCTGGCGGCGTTCAGCCTCCGCTCCGCTCGCCTCCGCACGGACAGGCGGACAGCTGAACGCTGCTTGCGGAGGCGAGCGGATCCGTTCAGACTTACAATGTAAGTCAATGGGAACGGATCCGCTTGAAGATGTCACCATATGGCTCAATCTTCAAGCGGATCCGTCCCCCATTGACTTTACATTGAAAGTCTGAACGGATCCGCTCAGGCTACTTTCACACTTAGAATTTTTTCTAAGTTATTAATGCAGACGGATCCGTACTGAACGGAGCCT
This sequence comes from Bufo gargarizans, assembly GCF_014858855.1. Classification (NCBI taxonomy): domain Eukaryota; kingdom Metazoa; phylum Chordata; class Amphibia; order Anura; family Bufonidae; genus Bufo; species Bufo gargarizans. The sequence goes on along the minus strand of NC_058082.1, from coordinate 218,722,069 downwards.
CCGTCTGCATTAATATGATCGGATCCGTTCAGAACGGATCCGATCGAACGCTAGTGTGAAAGTAGCCTTACACGTTAATTCCTCATTCACGCGTCAGTGTTTGGTCAGTGATTTCCATCAGTGATTGTGAGCCCAAACCAGGTGCGGCTCGAAACACAGAATAGGTGGAGAGATTTCCCTTATACCTTATGTCTGTGGAGGCACCAATTCTGGTTTTGGCTCACAATCACTGACCAAAAACATTGACGTGTGAATGAGGCTTAAATGCCATAATTCCCAAACTTTAAAGTGTTAGTCACTAGGTGACTGTGGCTCACAATTAGGAAAAAAAAAAGGGGCAGGGTAACAACAGCCAATCAGATTTCAGCCATTGACCTTAATGAAAAAAATAAATTCCCAAACTTAGCACAATTACTCACTGGGTCAAAATTGAGGAAAAGTGCGTGGAGACAAACAGCCTAATGCCTCTTTCACACTTGCGTTGTCCAGATCCGACGTGTACTCCACTTGCCGGAATTACACGCCGGATCCGGAAAAACGCAAGTGTACTGAAAGCATTTGAAGACGGATCCGTCTTCAAAATGCTTTCAGTGTTACTATGGCACCCAGGACGCTATTAAAGTCCTGGTTGCCATAGTAGGAGCGGGGAGCGGTATACTTACAGTCCGCGCGGCTCCCGGGGCGCTCCAGAATGATGTCAGAGCGCCCCATGTGCATGGATGACGTGCCATGCGATCACGTCATCCATGCGCGTGGGGCGCCCTGACGTCACTCTGGAGCTCCCCGGGAGCCGCACGGACGGTAAGTATGCTTGCTGCTCCCCGCTACACTTTACCATGGCTGCCGGGACTTTAGCGTCCCGGCAGCCATGGTAACCACTCTAAAAAAGCTAAACGTCGGATCCGGCAATGCGCCGAAACGACGTTTAGCTTAAGGCCGGATCCGGATCAATGCCTTTCAATGGGCATTAATTCCGGATCCGGCCTTGCGGCAAGGCTTTAGGATTTTTGGTCGGAGCAAAAAGCGCAGCATGCTGCGGTATTTTCTCCGGCCAAAAAACGTTCCGTTCCGGAACTGAAGACATCCTGAACGGATTTCACTCCATTCAGAATGCATTAGGATAATCCTGATCAGGATTCTTCCGGCATAGAGCCCCGACGACGGAACTCTATGCCGGAAGACAAGAACGCAGGTGTGAAAGAGCCCTAAATCAGATTTCACCTATTGACTTCAATGTAAAATGATCAAATAATTTGTTTTCTATGGGAAAATTTTAATTGCCGCCACCTTAGACTGTTAATGGCAGGGTCCTCAAATTTGGCAATTGGGTGACTTGGGTCAAAATTTTAATAAACTAGGTTAAACGCACTTTGCTTATATCTCGCAATCTGTGGTTTCTTCAGAAAAAAATGATATTGATATTTTTGTACTTGCATTTTTTAACCCGTTAAGGACTTATGATGTACCGGTACGGCATGTTTCCCGAGTCCTTAAGGACCCATGACGTACCGGTACATCATGTGCATCTCCGATCACCGCCGCCCGGCGGACAGTGATCGGAACCTGGTGCCTGCTCAAAAAAATTAAGCCCCCCCCCCAAAATGAAAAGTTTCAAGTAAAAATAAACAAAAACGTCATTTCCCTCCCCCCCCAAAAAAAGTATACATATTAGGTATCACTGCATCCGTATTGACCGGCTCTATAAACATATCACATGACCTAACCCCTCAGATGAACTATAATAAAAAATGAAAACTGTGCTAAATAAACATTTTTTTTGTCACCTTACATCACAAAAAGTACAACAGCAAGCGATCAAAATGGCGTTTTTGCCCACCAAAATAGTACCAATCTAACCGTCACCTCATCCCGCAAAAAATGAGCCCCTACCTGAGACAATCGCCCAAAAAATAAACTATGGATCAGAATATGGAGACACTAAAACCATTTTTTTGTTTTAAACAAGCTGTTATTGTCTAAAACATACATAAATAAATAAAAAAGTATACATATTAGGTATCGCCGCGTCCGTATCGACCGGCTCTATAAAAATATCACAGGACCTAACCCCTCAGATGAATACTAACTTTTTTTTAATAAAAACTGTGCTAAATAAACAATTTTTTGTCACATTACATCACAAAAAGTGTAATAGCAAGCGATCAAAAAGTCACACGCACCCCAAAATAGTGCCAATAAAACAGTCATCTGATCCCGCAAAAATCATACCCTACCCAAGGTAATCGCCCAAAAACTGAAAAAATTATGGCTCTCAGACTATGGAAACACTAAAACATGATTTTTTTGCTTCATAAAAAGATATCTGTGACAACCTGGTCTATAAAAAAATATCACATGATCTAACCTGTCAGATAAATGTTGTAAATAACAAAAATAAAAACGGTGCCAAAACAGCTATTTCTTGTTATCCTGCCTCACAAAAAGTGTAATATAGAGCAACCAAAAATCATATGTACCCTAAACTAGTACCAACAATACTGCCACCCTATCCCGTAGTTTCTAAAATGGGGCCACGTTTTTGGAGTTTCTACTCTAGGAGTGCATCAGGGGGGCTTCAAATGGAACATGGTGTAAAAATAAATAAAAAATGTCCAGCAAAATCTGCCTTCCAAAAACCGTATGACACTCCTTTCCTTCTGCGCCCTGCCGGGTGCCCGTACAGCGGTTTACGACCACATATGGGGTGTTTCTGTAAACTACAGAATCAGGGCCATTAATATTGAGATTGATTTGGCTGTTAACCCTTGCTTTGTAACTGGAAAAAAATTATTAAAATGGAAAATCTGCCCAAAATTTTGAAATTGTATCTCTATTTTCCATTAATTCTTGTGGAACACCTAAAGGGTTAACAAAGTTTGTAAAATCAGTTTTGAATACCTTGAGGGGTGTAGTTTGTAGAATGGGGTAATTTTTGGGTGGTTTCTATTATGTAAGCCTCACAAAATGACTTCAGAACTGAACTGGTCCCTAAAAATTGGGTTTTTGAAAATTTCTGAAAAATTTCAAGATTTGCTTCTAAACTTCTAAGCCTTGTAACATACCCCTAAAATATCATTCCCAAAATGATCCACACATGAAGTAAACATATGGGGAATGTAAAGTAATAACTTTTTTTTTTAGGTATTACTATGTATTATAGAAGTAGAGAAATTGAAACTTGGAAATTTGCAAATTTTTTTTACAAATTTTTTGCAAATTTGGTATTTTTTTTATAAAAAATAAATAAAAATTTGACTTCATTTTACCAGTGTCATGAAGTACAATATGTGACGAAAATGCGTCTCAGAATGGCCTGGATAAGTCAAAGCATTTTAAAGTTATCACCACTTAAAGTGACACTGGCATGTGAAATAGGGCTGAGTCCTTAAGGGGTTAAATGCAGTTTTAAAGGGGTTGTGGGCATACCCTACAGACCCCACAGCGTGGCCAGACCTGTGCTGGCAATCATACTTACCTGATCCCTGGCACTGGATTCTGATCCATCGCTGCCCCGCTGGGTCTCCCCACTACAACATCAAGCCATGTCCAATGACTGGCTGCAGCACTGAGGCCCCACCCATGTGTCATGTCACTGGGTCACGTGATGCATGGGTGACAAGTGAACACTGCGGCCAGTCACAGGCTGCAGCTATCACATGACCCGGTGTCAAACCAGACTATGCAGAGCCAGCGGGCAGCGATGGAGCCACAACCCAGAGGCAGAGATAAGGCAAGTATGATCGGGTATGGTCACACAAATCTAAATGCTATAGCCAAGGCATGTCACATTTTGAAAAACACCACTAATGGTCCAATAATCAGGCCAATTATCAGGGACGAGTGTTTGTAGAAACACTTGTTTCCAATATGTGGCCTCTGAAAAATGCGGGCAAACACTCGTTCATTGGGTGATCGTGTCTTTCAGCCGGAAACTGTAATCACTGTTTCTGTGCAGCAGATTGTGCTGTGTGAACAGGGATCTGCTTGTCCCCATACCACTGAGGCGATTGCTGCATGTAAGGCTACTTTCACACTTGCGTTCGGAGCGAATCCGTCTGGTATCTGCACAGACGGATCCGCACCTATAATGCAAGCGCTGAGATCCGTTCAGAACGGATCCGTTTGCATTACCGTGAACAAAAAAATGCATTTTGTTCATGATAATGCAAACTGATCCGTTTTGACTTTACATTGAAAGTCAAGGGGGACGGATCCGTTTGAAAATTGAGCCATATTGTGTCAACTTCAAACGGATCCGTCCCCATTGACTTACATTGTAAGTCTGGACGGATCCGTTTGCCTCCGCACAGCCAGGCGGACACCCGAACGCTGCAAGCAGCGTTCAGGTGTCCGCCTGCTGAGCGGAGCGGAGGACAGACGGTGCCAGACTGATGCATTCTGAGCGGATCCGCATCCACTCAGAATGCATTAGGGCTGGACGGATCCGTTCGGGGCCGCTTATGAGCCCCTTCAAACGGAACTCACAAGCGGAGCCCCGAACGCTAGTGTGAAAGTAGCCTAAGAGCAGCTCTCACCTTCCCTGACAATTAGGCAATTAATTCATGATAATTAGCCGATACCTTGGTTCATGTAAAAGGACCTTTACGCATTATAGAAAATAAAAATCTCCGCTGACTGATTGCTGAGGGCCTCAAACACTGTTTTCTTTTTAGACAGTTTCATAAATCTCCCCCATTAGAACTACTCATTTTCCTCGAAATTATGGCTCGTGCAGACGAACGTAAGGGCCCCATGCCCGTATTGCGGACCGGTTCACGGATGCAAACTCAGTGACATTAACGGGAAGATAGGACAGGTCATATCTTTTGCGGAGTGGAGGCACAGATCGGTAGCCCACAGAAGCACTACAAAGCACTTTAGTGGGCTTTCGGGTCTGTGCACCGCAGAAAATAAGACAGGTCCTATTTTTAATTGTATATTGCGGATCACGGACCCATTCAAGTCAATGGGTCCGCATCCGTCATACGGAGTGCACACAGCCAGTTCCCGTGCATTGCATACCACCAGTTGCGGTCCGCAGCACAGAGCCCTTACTTTCATGGCAGACATTATGGCATGGCATTTACAATATGGCAGGAGAAAGAACGCCACAAAAATTAACCTAAATACCACATGCGAACCCAGTTCCCTTCTGATGGTGCTAAATAAAAACTGGACACAGGCTTCCATGTTCCCACACAGTTTACATCTGGGGGTCCTTACAGAGGAGACCACGAAATCAGCTTTTGTTTGCAGGACCAATGTAGGAAAAATTACTTCTCCAAAGAGGACAACCCGATTGAGGCATTACCTAAAAGCACTGTCTAGACTATAGATGTAAGGCACATCAGCAGGATCCCTTGTGCGCTGCGCAAGCACACTCGGCTGTAATATAAATACATTGAGATCATATGTTGTAGTGGAACGTGTGTAAGATGAACGGTCTGATAGGTGTGGGCACCATGGTGGCACAGCTGGCTGCTACGCTGTCACGTCAAGTACATCTGCTCCATATTCAGGTTTAAGAGATAACGTTGACTCAAAGAAAACCAATTCAGCAAATATAACGGAGAAAATAAACTTTGGAGGCAGAAGCTAGTAATTCTGCCTCCAAAGGGGGATATTTTATCTGGTTACAGACCCCGCTTCATGGCAGCGCTTTGGGCTGTTCGATATAGAAGAAAGACAGCTCACCACCTTGTAAATTCGCTTGCACGGGAAGGGATCGCTCATACTATAAAAATCTGAATAAATCCCAGCAGGCTATAGATATTTTCTTCAATGCTTTATTGATCCATACACAGATTGATCCATACACAGGACGCGTTTCGGCCCATCCAGCCTTCCTCAACTGCGCTTTAGGCTGTGACTGGGAGAACACAGCACTGAACAGAATAAGGCTACTTTAACACTAGCATTTTTTGCGGATCCGTCATGGATCTGCAAAAACGCTTCCGTTACAATAATACATCGGCATACATACGTCATGAACGGATCCGGTTGTATTATGTCTTATATAGCCAAGACGGATCAGTCGTGAAATCCATTGAAAGTCAACGGGGGGCGGATCAGTTTTCTATTGTGTCAGAGAAAACGGATCCGTCCCCATTGACTTACATTGTGTGCCAGAATGGATCTGTTTGGCTCCGCTTCGTCAAGCGGACAGAAAAATGTTGCAGGCAGTGTTTGGTGTCCGCCTCCAAAGCGGAATGGTGACTGAACGGAGGTAAACTGATGCATTCTGAACAGATCCTTTTCCATTCAGAATGCATTAGGGCAAAACTGATCCGTTTTGGACCGCTTGTGGGAGCCGTGAACGGATCTCAGAAACGGAAAGCCAAAACGCCAGTGTGAAAGTGGTCCAACAATGTCACACTTAAACCAGTGGAAACCATCATGGCACCCCTCCTAGTCGACGTCCACATGGTGAGGAACTTGCTTCATGTCATTTATAAGGAAGATAAACTGCGACCTTACGATTTCCCCATACTGTTCTGTACCTGGAAAGGATGAAATAACCGTTCATCCAGAAATAGTCTTCTGTGTGCAATGATGTGTAAAGCCTCATGAACGTGGCTGTTGCCCTTCTGTGGTCCACAAACAGTGGATCCACAAAATATGGACACTGGTGGTGTGCATCCTGCACTTTCCTGTTCACTGTCTGCAAAATGGACAGAATAGGACATGTTCTATAATTTGTGGAATGGCTGCATGGATAACATCTGTGTGCTGGCACCATAGAAATATATGGGTCAGCATGCGATCCACAAAAAATGCGTATCGGACGCGGACCCAAAATATGGTAGTGTGCAGGTTACTACAAGTAATTCTACCAGAATTTTATGAGTAAATGCACGCTCCAGTCAGTCCCATTCTGATTATCCAGATCACCAGCATGGTGCCAAATTAGCAAATCATTCAAAAAAAAAAGCTGGACAAATGCCACAAAGCCAATGCGCCTACGTTTCTGGTCCCCCCCCCCCCGTCATTTATAGCTTGGATCAAACACAGGATAAAAGTGTAAATGGACAGCCCCTTTAAGTCCTTTGCGACATACCATTACATCACAGTGACAAATAACTTGCCGCATTTTGACATAATAGTACATCACTGCAGTTTTCTCGTGAAAGGTAAATTTGAGTCGATATGTTTTACCTTTCATATATTAAAAAATCTAAAATTTACAGAAAATGTTGCTATTTTCAAAATTTAAATTTCTCTGGTTTAGTGACACCTTATGAAATAGCATTCCCCATATGGCTACTTTATGTTGGCATTGTTTTGAAAATATAATTTTATTTTTTTGGACATTACAAGGCTTAGAATTTTAGAAGCAATATTTAAAACTTTAAACAAAATATCCAAAACTGACTTTAACGCATTACTGTAGGTCCAAATTGCAAGTAATTTACTGCATTTCGATGTACAGTCACGTCCAAACTGCTTACCGGGGATGTGACACAGTGTCACAGCCCCGGAGTCTCCGCTCTCCCTGAGAGCAGAGGCACCAGGGAAGCCGACAAGGGACCAATCAGAGTTGTCCCTTGCCGGAAAGCACTCCGATTGGTTCGTCTGCAGAGACTAACCAATTGATGCGCTTTAGTGTAAAAAATGCCGGTTTCAGGATATGATCTCCATGCTGGATGACTGCCACTGTGCCCCCATGGATATAATTACCCCCAGTAATTTAATTGCCCCTATAATGCCCCCAGATGCTCTGAATCTCCTCCTTGCTCCTGGACGTCACAAAGTTAAAATGGCGTAATCTTGCAGCTAGCGCATGCGCAGTTCGTTCCCTGAGGCTGATGCCAGCACAGGGAAGGAACACTATGCCGGCACTGACATACCGCGTACTCGCGCATCGTGAGATTATGGCGCTCTAACTTGGTGACCTCGGGGAGCAAGGAGGAGATTCGGAGGAGGCGGGGTGGTGCTGGGCTCCTTCACAGTGGGCATGGCTGGGCTCCAGAAACGTTAGTAACAGTCCCTTGGGCTCCTTACTTGCCTCATTTACATATATAAAACAAAAAATATTGGCTAAATAAAAGCACTCCGAGCTATGGGGAATGTATATTGCGGATGTGCTAGCAGTGATCTGGCAACACGTGTCCGCAGCTCTATAGGCAAAATCCAGGTGACAGAATCTCTTTAATTACTGTGAAACACCTAAAGAAGGGATCAGCAACCTTTGGCACTCCAACTGTTCTGAAATTACAACTCCCAGAATCCGCCTTTCACTTCTATGGGAGTTACAGGAACAGCTAAGTAAGGCCTCTTTCACATGGGCGAGAATTCCGTGCGGGTGCAATAGGCGAGGTGAACGTATTGCACCCGCACTGAATCCGGACCCATTCATTTCTATGGGGCTGTGCACATGAGCGGTGATTTTCACGCATCACTTGTGCGTTGCGTGAAAAATCGCAGCATGCTCTATATTCCCGCAACGCAGGCCCAATAGAAGTGAATGGGGCTGCGTGAAAATCGCAAGCATCCGGAAGCAAGTGTGGATGCGGTGCGATTTTCACGCATGGTTGCTAGGAGACAATCGGGATGGGGACCCAATCTTTATTATTATGTTATAAGGGAAAATAATAGCATTCTTAATACAGATTGCTTAGTAAAATAGTGATTTAGGGGTTAAAAAAAAAATTAAACTCACCTTAATCCATTTGTTCGCACAGCCCGGCTTCTCTTCTTCTTTGAGGAAAAGGACCTTTGGTGATGTCACTGCTCTCATCACATGATCCATCACCATGGTCATAGACCATGTGATGGACCATGTGATCAGAGCAGTGACGTCACCAAAGGTCCCTTTCCTCAAAGAAGAAGAAGAGAAGCCGGGCTGCGACAAACATGTGGATTAAGGAGAGTTTAATTTTTTTAACCCCTAAATCACTATTTTACTAAGCAATCTGTATTAAGAATGCTATTATTATATAAGATCTACACAACACCTAACCCAAACCTCGAACTTCTGTGAAGAACTCCAGGTTCTGGTCTGGGTACCAAAAATGTCGATTTTTCTCACGCGTGTGCAAAACGCTTTGCACTCGTGGAGAAAAAATAAATAAATAAAATCGCACATTTTACCGAAACGCACCCGCATCTGTCACCCACAACGCCCGTGTGAACCCAGCCTAAGGGTATATGCTAGGAGTTGTTCACACAGCTGGAGTGCCGAAGGTTGCTGATCCCTGACCTAAAGGGTTAAAGTCTGAAAAAAAGAGTTGTGAATAACTTGAGGGGTGAAGTTTGTAAAACGGGGTCACTTTTGGGTGGTTTCTGTCATGTAAGACTTCACAACTGCATTGATCCTTAACCACTTCAAGCAACAGCCAGTTTGGACCAAACGCTTTTATTAATCCAAGTTTTCTTGTGACACATCATACTTTATAAAACTGTCAAGGTAGGGAGGCTCAACACTTGAATGGACGGATAGCGGCGGGTTCACTGCTCACTGGGTCACCCACCCAGTTGGGAGTAAATATTGGATAAGAGAAAATAGCAGGCAACACCACCTTCTGGAAGAATGTGAAACACTCAAATGAAAATTCAACACTATTAGTGCAAGATATCACACAATATAAAACCATATATAAAATCGCTTAGTATATAAATACAATATATGCAAAACAAAGTCCATACAAATAAAGTAAAAAAAAAAAATAAAAAAAAAATAAAAAAGTGCATAAACTAAAATGTCACTAAAAAAAACAAAGTTGGAGGTATTCAACGGTGGCACTCTCAATTTAGTGCAGACTCTGATATATACAGTTTCCTGAGTTATGTTGCAGTAGTTGTATAGCAATATTCAGCTGTGATAGATAATAGAACATAGAAAAAACAATCCACTTCTCTCATAAGCTGCCCATTAGCGTCTGCATAAATGGCTGCCAAACTGAGTCAAACTGTCTCTATGAGACTCTTACCACTCCGTGATGTTGGCTGCATTGGTATATCAGCAAATTCACTGGATGTTATACTTGCATGGAGCGGTGAACAGTGTGGTCACCAAGACGCTGGACGCTAGATGAATGTGGTTTGGAGCACACAACTTCCTTGCTTGAGGGGCGTGTTTCAAGTCAGGTGATCCTGATAAACAGGTCAGGTGCTAATGGGCAGCTTATGAGAGAAGTGGATTGTTTTTTCTATTATCTATCACAGAATATTGCTATACAACTACTGTAACATAACTCAGGAAACTGTATATATCAGAGTCTGCACTAAATTGAGAGTGCCACCATTGAATACCTCCAACTTTGGTTTTTTAGTGACATTTTAGTTTATGCACTTTTTTTTTTTTTTTTTTACTTTATTTGTATGGACTTTGTTTTGCATATATTGTATTTATATACTAAGCGATTTTATATATGGTTTTATATTGTGTGATATCTTGCACTAATAAAGTGTTGAATTTTCATTTGAGTGTTTCACATTCTTCCAGAAGGTGGTGTTGCCTGCTATTTTCTCTTATCCAACATCATACTTTATGTTAGTGGTGAATTTTAGTTGATACATTTTGCCTTTATGCATAAAAAATCCCAAATTTGCTGAAAAATTTGTTTTTTTCAAAATTTGAATTTCTCTGCTTTTAAGACGGATAGTGATACTTCATAAAATTGTTATTACTTTACATCCCCCATATGTCTACTTTATGTTGGAATCATTTTTTAAATGTCATTTTATTTTTTCAGGAAGATAGAAGGCTTAAAAAGTTTAGAAGCAAAATGTATTCTTTTTAAGAAAATTGCCAAAACCCACTTGAAGGACCAGTTCAGTTATGAAATCACTTTTTGGGGCTTACATTGTAGAAACCACCCATAAATGACCCGATTTTAGAAACCACACCCCTCAAGTCATTCAACACTGATTTTACAAACTTTATTAACCCTTTAGGTGTTCCACAAGAATTAAAGCTAAATGGAGGGGAAATTTTTAAATTTCATTTTTTGGTGCAGATTATCCATTTAAATCCAATTTTCCTGGAACACATCAAGGGTTAACAACCAAAGAAACCTCAATATTTATTACCCCGATTCTGCAGTTTACAAAAACCGCCCATATGTGGTCGTAAACTGCTGTATGGGCACATGGCAGGGCTCAGAAGGAAAGGAGCGCCGTATGGTGAACGGAGGGCAGATTTTGCTGGAATGGTTTTCAGGTCCCATGTCACATTTAAAGAGACTATGAGGTACCCCTAGAAAGAAAACCCCAAAAAGTGACCCCATTTTGGAAACTAGCCCCCTCAAGGAATACATTTTGTGGTGAAGTGAATGCTTGGACCCAACAAACGTTTTATAGAATTTAGAAACAGATGGCTGTGAAATGAAAAATTAACTTTTATTTCCAATCTAAAGTTTCTTTAGCCCCAAATTTTTTCATTTTCACAAGGGTAACAGGAGAAAATGCACCCCACAATTTGTTATGCATTTTTCCTGAATACAGCAACACCTCATACGTGGTGTGGGGATTTGCTCTGGTAGGCAGGTTAGCGGATGCAGTATAGAGGCAAAGGACCAGGTTGTAAATCACTCTTCCTTAAGGGGGGCAGTGGTGGGACATTACTGGCCGTAAAGGGGGGCAGTGGTGGGACATTACTGGACGTAAAGGGGGGCAGTGGTGGGACATTACTGGCTGTAAGGGGGCACTAGAGGACAGTATGGGGGGAAATTACTACTGTGGAGCATATTTCTACTGTGGGTGCAGTGGGGGAGTAATTACTATGTGTGGGGAAATTACTATATGGGGGCAGTGTGGGAGAAAATTACTACGCGAGGGCAGTGAGGGGGGAAGTTACTATTATGCGGGCAGTGTGGGAGGAAATTACTATGTATGGACAGTGTGGGGGGGGGGGAGGGAATTAATCTAAGGTTTTATTATTATTACTGGGGGCACTCTAGGTGGCATTTGTAATTGCTATAGATACTATAGGGACATTATTTCTAGTGGGGTCACAATTTTTTTCAGCAGTATAGTACCTGGGGCATTGGGGAGCACCACGGGCACAGTATTGGGAATGGCAGCAGGATGATATTATTTGGACACCAGGATGGGGGGGGGGGGGGGGGGGGTTGGTGGAAAATTGAAAAATCTAACGCGTCTGTAACAAACTCTGTAGAGACGAAATGCGTCTGAAAGACTTTGTCATGAGGTCTGGGTCAAATGGAGAAGAGGTCTACATGACAGGAGATGTCACTGGATGTAAGAGGTATGTGGTGCTGTATTCTCCTGTATGCAGTGCTGGCTCATTACTGTGACCTGCATCTCATCTTCTCCAAGTATTTTTTTTTATTTTTTATTATAAATTATATATATTTTCAATCTGGTGACTAAAAATTAAATTTGGCTCCTATAGTTGTGAGCAATGCGCCCCCCCCAGCCTCATAGACATCGTGATTATCACTAAGTCCCTGGTGCCCTAAGGGACTCCCTTCTGGAGATGGCTTAGGTCCTGCCACCAAAGAAAAGATTGAATAACAGAAGGGGAGAGAACAATATTGTTCTAGTTCTCCAGTAACCACAGTTGGAGTATTCAAGAATGGAACTGGGCCCATCTCACGTCTGGAATACAAGCCGTTACGAGTACCTAGAAGTTTCATGGCTTCCCAAATTGTACATATCGGGTGACCAAGAAAGTTTGAGACCTTGTTCCATATCATAGAGGCTTTCTGAAGAGGCAGAAAAGTCTTTTGTTTTACGAATCCAGAAGGGAGCCCAGAAACACCAGGTTCTGTGAAGGGACTGGGTTTGACTTTTCCCAATTTATTATCCACCCTAACCAATAAAGGGTCTGACAGGTTTGGAATAGACTGCTCTCCAAAATTTCTGCAGTTTCCAATCACCAAAAAGTCGTCCTGGAAGGGACAGGAAGACACTGAGGATGGCTGGAGGAGGGTCAGATGTATTCTTCCTGTCCCTACCCTCTCAGCATGTTTTCTGTGCTGCCGCCAGAATTCTGGCCCGCCCCCATTATAGTCAATGGGGCCGGAGCAGCCTTCCGGCGGCACGTGTGCACTAGCGGCAGCACGGATCTGGCAGGCTGTTCACCTGCCTTAGAACGCGAATGCATATTACTGGTGTCTTTACATTGTGCCTGTGAATACATCAGTAACATGTATTCACTTCCTAAAGATAGAACCTCTATTCTGAACATGGTGAGGCTACAGTAAGTAGTGTATATGTACACGCTGAGACACAGCTCTGCCCTCAGCATTGCGCGTGCAGAGCCTAGGTGTTACACAAATAGTGCTCCTAGGATTCAGCCGGCCTCCTGGTGCTCCAACGTGCTCGTTTGCATGTGTTGAACATACAGACAAAGCAAGGTATCATTTTAATCAGCATGATCAACCCTAGCAGGCAGTAAGTCTGGTTTAAAGGGGTTGTCCAGGTTCAGAGCAGAACCCTGACATACCCATATTTTCACCCAGGCAGCCCCCCCCCCCGATGCGTTCCCTTGCCCTGCGCTAGATCGCGCAGGGCACGGGCTCTTTTGTTTTCAATAACACACTGCCGGGTGGAGGCTTCCACCCGGCAGTGTGTTCGGTGACATCACCGGCTCTGATGGGCGTGCTTTAGCGCTGCCCTAGCCGTTTTACTGGCTAGGGCAGCGCTAAAGGCCGCCCATCAGTGCCAGTGACATCACTGGGCTTCCTGACAGCCCCATGGAGAGCCCGGTTCGTCACCAGAACTCCTGAAAATGCCTTTGCCCTGCGTGATTTAACACAGGGCAAAGGAGAGCATCGGAGCATGAACTGCTTCTGATGCTCAAGTCAGGGGGGCTGCCTGGGTGAAAATGGGGGTATGTCCAGGTTCAGCTCTGAACCCGGACAACCCCTTTAATAGGATTGATCATGCTGACAGATGAAATGAAAAACAGATCACACATAGATAGTGTCTGTCTGCTATCATTTTCCCCCCTGATCAACTGATTTAAATGGGCCAGTCCACCAGGAGAGGCAGATGAACTGGCCCTTTGTCTTTAAGGGGAACCTGTCACCGGGCTTTTGTGTATGTAGCAGAGGACATGGGCTGTTAGATGGCCGCTAGCACATTCGCAATACCCAGTCCCCATAGCTCTGTGTGCTTTTATTGTGTAAAAAAACCAATTTGATACATATGCAAATTAACCTTAGATGAGTTCCGTCAGAAAGCTAGAGCGCCGTAATCTCGCGATGCGTGAGCTAGCACATGCGCAGTTAATTCCCCAAGGCTGATGCCAGCACAGGGAAGGAACACTATTGCGAGATTACGGCACTATGGCTTTCTGACGTCGGGGAGCAAGGAGGAGATTCGGAGGATGTGGGGCGGTGCTGGGCTCCTTCACGCTGGACTCATCTCAGGGTAATTTGCATATGTATTAAATCGGTTTTATATACAATAAAAGCACACAGAGCTATGGGGACTGGGTATTGCAGATGTGCTAGCGGCCATCTAGCAACCCATGTCCTTAGTTCTATACCCAAAATCCCGGTGACAGGTTCCCTTTAATGGGACTTGGACAGCATCAGAATGAGTAGATCACGCATGGGAATGAGTATGTGATGGAAGCCAAGGAATACTGAGCTGCAGAGCTATGGCAAAATCCATACCAAGCAGATCCTACTGCCCATGTGCCACTGAACTCATGCCCGGCGTTGACAGGAGTCAAGGTGGAAATGGCAGAGCTGCGGATCTCCTCCACTTGGCTGGTGCTGACCGCCGGGGACAGGGAGCACCCTGCCAGCTAGTTCATGGGCACGGAAGCAGGTGGTGAGCCCGGGTAGTGTAGCGCAGCCGTCACTGCTGCCAAGGGGCAGGACATAAGGGTAATAATGCCGGGTCAAGTGAATGACACATGGAGGGGGCATCGCTCTCCACGCGGGCGCCTACTGCCAGCTCTTTATTAGCCCAGGTGTGCCCGCTGTACCTACCTCTCCACAAGCCGCGAGCCACCGCTGCTGGCTTCCAGGGAGCCGCCGCCCGCAGCACGGCCAGCCCCGGTCTAAGGCACACAGCGGCCATGCTGGAGGATGGAAGCTGCAGGAGGTCACGTGACCGGACGGGGAGGAGAGAAGAGGCCGCGGAAGTAGTGCGGTCTGTGAGATGGGGGCAGTATGCCTCTGTGTGAGGGCCTGTCCCCAAGGTGTCGCCTGAAATGTCACACTGTCCCTCTACTTTTGTGATGATTTAATACATTTTCTTTTGTTTGCAGGATTATGTGGTCACCCCATGTGCCCAGGAGGAGCCCAGGGCATACATGTGTACCCAGGGTCTGAACTGTCCCTATGCCCTGCAACAACTGGCAGTTCTTCACAGTATAGAGAAGAAGCTTGAGAACCCAACACCTCAGAACATCAACCACATGCCCCATAGAGAAGACATCAGATGCGCACAGTGATCACCGGATCTGGCCTGTGACGTTTCTGCTCGGACTAATGGCTCGTGCACACAAACGTATTCTGTTCGTTTTTTGCTGGTTTTGAAGCCTGTATGCGGAACCGTTCCATGTCCGTTGCTCAAAAAATAAAACGTCCTATTATTGTCCGCATTACGGACAAAGGTTAGGACTGTTCTATTATGAGCTGGTCGTTTCAGCCGATATCCATGTTTTGCGGATCCGCAATTTGTGGACCACAAAACAACGGTCATGTGCATAAGCCCTAAGCTAGCCATACACACGTCATCAGAGGCCATTGGATGAGGGGGCGTCAGGTTGTTGGTATTCAGTACACCCAGTCACATTACACGGGTTCTCCAAGATTGTGCAGCAGGGGTTACCATAACACAAATATATACCCAACTTTGTGAACGAACAAAGACACATTGTAAGCGCGCCGCAGCAAATTCTTTCTGCACTAGGCCACGCCTCTAACTCCGCCCAAAAAATAACTACACCTAATCCCGCTCAGTCCCGTTAAAGGGCTTCTGTCACCCCCCAAAACTCATTTTTGGGCATATTAAAATCCTTACTGGACGACTATTCCCTATATAGGGCTCTTACCTTGTTCTGTGGCTTGGTTTCACTAAAAATCGTGCTTTTAAAATATGCAAATGACTTCACTACCAGCAAGTAGGGCGTCTACTTGCTGGTAGCCGCCGCATCCTCCTTTCAAAAAAACGCCCCCGCCTCCAGTTGATTGACAGGGCCAGGGAGTAATATGCCCACATTTTGCCCCCCAGTAATATGCCCACATTGTGCCCCCCAGT
The DNA here is from genome assembly GCF_014858855.1 of Bufo gargarizans. Lineage (NCBI taxonomy): Eukaryota > Metazoa > Chordata > Amphibia > Anura > Bufonidae > Bufo > Bufo gargarizans. The sequence continues at coordinate 218,705,884 of NC_058082.1, read as the reverse complement.
AATAAGCCCACATTGTGCCCCCAGTAATATGCCCACATTGTGCCCCTCACAGAAAGTAAAATAAATAAACACCACATACTTACCTCCAGGGCCGGCCTTAGGTGTTCAGGCGCCCTGTGCGAGCTAACCTTGTGGCGCGCCCCCCCCCCCCCCCAAAAAAAAAAAAAAAAACTGCTTGTTGCTGGCATCATGGCATAGGCTGGCTGACTATCCAACCAAGTAGTTACCAGCCCTCACACCCCAAAGGCCGGTTTAATGTTATACTTCCACGCGAGGAGGTGTGCAGCATCGCACAGGCGCACAACGACAGGTTAGGGAAATTTCACAGCAGAATGCGCATGCGCCAGGAGCCTCGCCGGCGGTTAGGGTAGGGAAAAACTATGGGCCAATGCGCAGGCGCAGTGATCGGATGGATGTTTTCAGCTGAACACCGGCCGACACTGCGCATGCACCGGGAGCCTCACCAGCGGTTAGGGAAGGGAAAAATTTACGTATGGGCCAGTGCTTTTTCCCTACCCTAACCGCTGGTGAGGCTCCCAGCGCATGCGCAGTGTCGGCCGGTGTCCAGCTGAGAAAATTAGTTTCCAATGTAGTATTAATAACTAAACAATTAAATAATAAACATATTGCATTGTCTACTTACCACCAGGACAATAAGATGATCTGGACTCTGGCTGCAGTCTGGCTCTGGGGACTCCATTGTCACTCTCTCTCCCCCCCCCCCCCCTTCCCCCATCACTCTCATTATTTCCCCCCCCCCATCACTCTCATTATTTCCCCCCCCATCACTCTCATTATTTCCCCCCCCATCACTCTCATTATTTCCCCCCCCATCACTCTCATTATTTCCCCCCCGCCATCACTCTCATTATTTCCCCCCCCGCCATCACTCTCATTATTTCCCCCCCCGCCATCACTCTCATTATTTCCCCCCCCCGCCATCACTCTCATTATTTCCCCCCCCCCGCCATCACTCTCATTATTCCCCCCCCCCCCCGCCATCACTCTCATTATTTCCCCCCCATCACTCTCATTATTCTCCCCCCCCATCACTCTCATTATTCTCCCCCCCCATCACTCTCATTATTCTCCCCCCCATCACTCTCATTATTCTCCCCCCCATCACTCTCATTATTCTCCCCCCCCATCACTCTCATTATTCTCCCCCCCATCACTCTCATTATTCTCCCCCCCCATCACTCTCATTATTCTTCCCCCCCCCATCACTCTCATTATTCTCCCCCCCATCACTCTCATTATCCTCCCCCCCCATCACTCTCATTATTCTCCCCCCCCATCACTCTCATTATTCTCCCCCCCCCCATCACTCTCATTATTCTCCCCCCCCCATCACTCTCATTATTCTCCCCCCCCCCCATCACTCTCATTATTCTCCCCCCCATCACTCTCATTATTCTCCCCCCCATCACTCTCATTATTCTCCCCCCATCACTCATTATTCTCCCCCCCATCACTCTCATTATTCTCCCCCCCCATCACTCTCATTATTCTCCCCCCCATCACTCTCATTATTCTCCCCCCCCATCACTCTCATTATTCTCCCCCCCCATCACTCTCATTATTCTCCCCCCCCATCACTCTCATTATTCTCCCCCCCCATCACTCTCATTATTCTCCCCCCCCCATCACTCATTATTCTCCCCCCATCACTCTCATTATTCTCCCCCCCATCACTCTCATTATTCTCCCCCCCCATCACTCTCATTATTCCCCCCCCCATCACTCATTATTCTCCCCCCCCATCACTCTCATTATTCTCCCCCCCATCACTCTTATTATTCTCCCCCCCATCACTCTCATTATTCTCCCCCCCCCCAATCACTCTCATTATTTCCTCCCCCCCCCCCAATCACTCTCATTATTTCCTCCCCCCCTCCCCCTTTTCACTCTCAGACTAATTCTACTCCCACCTCCACCTCTAGTGTAGCGTGGCCGAGCTCTGTTCGGTCCGCGGTACAGGAGCATTTGTTTCCTGTACCTGGCCGGACTGACAGGAAGTGCACACTAAGTGAGCACTTCCTGTCAGTCCGACCGGGTACAGGAAACAAAAGCTCCTGTACCGTGGATCGAACAGAGCTCGGCCACGCTACATTAACAGCACACAGCAAGCGCAGGCAGGATTCTTTAGAGCGGCAAGCGCTCAGCCTCAGCCACCCAGGCGGCGCAGAATGAGGGGCGCTGCCCGAACTTATATAAGCAAGTTTTTTTTTTTTTTTTAACTTTTCCCTGCTGAATACAGGGGAGGGGGAGATGGAGGGGGCGGGGGGCCCGCCCCGTGGGAAAACATAAGTGCCGCCTCTCCTGCCCATATTACATTGCGAGCTGTCGGCCGCCCGGCGCCCCTGTTGCTATGGCGCCCTGTGCGGCCGCACAGCCCGCACACCCCAAAGGCCGGCCCTGCTTACCTCTAGTCTGTGAAGGAGGCGGAGCCGAGGCTGACTGCTGGCCAGCCCCGCCCCCGCGCAGACCAGAGGTGTGGAGAGCCGGCAGGGGGGAGGAAGAGTGAATGCAATATACATGCAGTATGTATACAATATACAGTATGTATACCATCACTATCCCCTATTGCTTCCGCTCAGTATGTACTAGGGTTGTCACGATACCAAAATTTTTATTCGATTTTGATACCATAAAATAGTATTGCAATACTCGAAACCATTCGCTGCCATGCGAAAAAAATAAAACGCCAAAAAAGCCACGTGCATTATGCATTTTATGGAACGTCCGGCCCATAATTGAACAGTCCGATCCTATTTTTGGGGGGACAAGGTGACAAAAAAATAGTTTTTATTTTTATTTTTTTCTGTTACACTGTCACCGCATAGGAGATATTTTTTAATATATTAATAGTTTGGACTTTTCGGACATGGAGATATGTAATATATTTATTTATTGTTTAAATATTTTATATGTAAAATTTGGAAAAGGGTTGATTTATACTTAATATTTTTATATATTTTTTTTTTTACTTTTTATTTAACCACCTCAGCTCCCCTAGCTTAAACACCCTTAAAGAGGACCTTTCACTAGTTTACAAACTAAAAACTAACTATATCAGTGGGCAGAGCGGCGCCCAGGGGTCCCCCTGCACTTACTAGTATGTCTGGGCACCGCTCCGTTCGCCTGGTATAGGCTCCGGTGTCTGCAACTCCGTCTGTTGTACTGGACTGATTTTTTGTAGGAGGTGTGTCCCTTGCTTCAGCGCTGGCCAATCGTAGCGCACAGCTCATAGTCAGGCTTTGAACTGTGCGCTGCCCCTAAAATGCCAGGGCAGTATAAATACCCCACAAGTGACCCCATTTGGGAAAGAAGACACCCCAAGGTATTCCGTGAGGGGCATGGCGAGTTCCTAGAATTTTTTATTTTTTTTTGGCACAAGTTAGCAGAAAATGATGATTATTTTTATTTTTTTTCTTACAAAGTCTCATATTTCACTAACTAGTGACAAAAAATAAAAACTTCCATGAACTCACTATGCCCCTCATGAAATACCTTGGGGTGTCTTCTTTCCAAAATGGGGTCACTTGTGGGGTAGTTATACTGCCCTGGCATTTCAGGGGCCAAAATGCGTGAGAAGTAGTTTGAAATCCAAATTTGTTAAAAATGCCCTGTGAAATCCTAAAGGTGCTCTTTAGAATTTGGGCCCCTTTTCCCACCTAGGCTGCAAAAAAGTGTTACACATGTGGTATCGCCGTACTCAGGAGAAGTAGGGCAATGTGTTTTGGGGTGTCTTTTTACATATACCCATGTTGGGTGAGAGAAATATCTCTCTAAAAGTAAACTTTTCCCATTTTCTTATACAAGTTCTTATAGAGAGATATTTCTCTCACCCAGCATGGGTATATGTAAAAAGACACGCCAAAACACATTGCCCAACTTCTCCTGAGTACGGCGATACCACATGTGTGACACTTTTTTGCAGCCTAGGTGCGCAAAGGGGCCCAAGTTCCTTTTAGGAGGGCATTTTTAGACATTTGGATTCCAGACTTCTTCTCACGCTTTAGGTCCCCTAAAATGTCAGGGCAGTATGAATACCCGACAAGTTACCCCATTTTGGAAAGAAGACAGCCCAAGGTATTCCGTGAGGGGCATGGCGAGTTCATAGAAGTTATTTTTTTTTTTTTGGCACAAGTTAGCGGAAATTGTTTTTTTTTTGTTTTTTCTCACAAAGTCTCCTTTTCCGCTAACTTGTGACACATGTGGAGTATTTATACTGCCCTGGCATTTTAGAGGCCCTAAAGCGTGAGAAGAAGTCTGGAATATAAATGTCTAAAAATTTTACGCATTTGGATTCCGTGAGGGGTATGGTGAGTTCATGTGAGATTTTATTTTTTGTCACAAGTTAGTGGAAAATGAGACTTTGTAAGAAAAAAATATATACAGGTCCTTCTAAAAAAATTAGCATATTGTGATAAAGTTCATTATTTTCTGTAATGTACTGATAAACATTAGACTTTCATATATTTTAGATTCATTACACACCAACTGAAGTAGTTCAAGCCTTTTATTGTTTTAATATTGATGATTTTGGCATATAGCTCATGAAAACCCCAAATTCCTATCTAAAAAAATTAGCATATCATGAAAAGGTTCTCTAAACGAGCTATCAACCTAATCATCTGAATCAACTAATTAACTCTAAACACCTGCAAAAGATTCCTGAGGCTTTTAAAAACTCCCAGCCTGGTTCATTACTCAAAACGGCAATCATTGGTAAGACTGCCGACCTGACTGCTGTCCAGAAGGCCATCATTGACACCCTCAAGCAAGAGGGTAAGACACAGAAAGAAATTTCTGAACGAATAGGCTGTTCCCAGAGTGCTGTATCAAGGCACCTCAGTGGGCAGTCTGTGGGAAGGAAAAAGTGTGGCAGAAAACGCTGCACAACGAGAAGAGGTGACCGGACCCTGAGGAAGATTGTGGAGAAGGACCGATTCCAGACCTTGGGGGACCTGCGGAAGCAGTGGACTGAGTCTGAAGTAGAAACATCCAGAGCCACCGCGTACAGGCGTGTGCAGGAAATGGGCTACAGGTGCCGCATTCCCCAGGTCAAGCCACTTTTGAACCAGAAACAGCGGCAGAAGCGCCTGACCTGGGCTACAGAGAAGCAGCACTGGACTGTTGCTCAGTGGTCCAAAGTACTTTTTTCGGATAAAAGCAAATTTTGCATTGTCATTCAAGGTGCCAGAGTCTGGAGGAAGACTGGGGAGAGGGAAATGCCAAAATGCCTGAAGTCCAGTGTCAAGTACCCACAGTCAGTGATGGTCTGGGGTGCCATGTCAGCTGCTAGTGTTGGTCCACTGTGTTTTATCAAGGGCAGGGTCAATGCAGCTAGCTATCAGGAGATTTTGGAGCACTTCCTGCTTCCATCTGCTGAAAAGCTTTATGGAGATGAAGATTTCATTTTTCAGCACGACCTGGCACCTGCTCACAGTGCCAAAACCACTGGTAAATGGTTTACTGACCATGGTATTACTGTGCTCAATTGGCCTGCCAACTCTCCTGACCTGAACCCCATAGAGAATCTGTGGGATATTGGGAAGAGAAAGTTGAGAGACGCAAGACCCAACACTCTGGATGAGCTTAAGGCCGCTATCGAAGCATCCTGGGCCTCCATAACACCTCAGCAGTGCCACAGGCTGATTGCCTCCATGCCACGCCGCATTGAAGCAGTCATTTCTGCAAAAGGATTCCCGACCAAGTATTGAGTGCATAACTGAACATAATTATTTGAAGGTTCACTTTTTTTGTATTAAAAACACTTTTCTTTTATTGGTCGGATGAAATATGCTAATTTTTTTAGATAAGAAATTTGGGTTTTCATGAGCTGTATGCCAAAATCATCAATATTAAAACAATAAAAGGCTTGAACTACTTCAGTTGGTGTGTAATGAATCTAAAATATATGAAAGTCTAATGTTTATCAGTACATTACAGAAAATAATGAACTTTATCACAATATGCTAATTTTTTTAGAAGGACCTGTATATCAATTTCCGCTAACTTGTGCCAAAAAAAAAATCTTCTATGAACTCGCCATGCCCCTTAAAAGTGATCTTTTTTATAGCGCCGCAGCGATTTTACAGTGTTTTTGCAGTGATCAGAAAAAAATATACTTCTGTCACTGCGGTGGGGCGGACTGAACGCAAGTGTGCGCACAAGATCAGGCCTGATTGGGCGAACACTGTGTTTTTTGTAGAGCCTGTAGAACATGTATTATTCTTGTCCGCAATTAAGGCATTTTCGATATAGTTCTGGCAATGTGCGGATCCGCAAAATGCGGAAAGCACATTGCCGGTGTCCGTGTTTTGCGGATCCGCGGTGTCTGTGTTTTGCGGATCCACGGATCCGCAAAACACATACGGATGTCTGAATGGAGCCTTACAGGGGGGTGATCAATGACAGGGGGGTGATCAGGGAGTCTATTTGGGGTGATTACCCACCTGTAAGGCTCCATTCAGACGTCCGTATGTGTTTTGCGGATCCGATCCGTGGATCCGCAAAACACATACGGACCTCTGAATGGAGCCTTACAGGCGGGTGATCAATGACAGGGGGGTGAACAGGGAGTCTATATGGGTTGATCACCCCCCTGGAAGGCTCCATTCAGACGTCCGTATGTATTTTGCGGATCCATGGATCCGCAAAACACGGACACCGCGGATCTGCAAAACATATACGGACATCTGAATGGAGCCTTCCAGGGGGGTAATCAATGACAGGGGGGTGATCAGGGAGTCTATATTAGGGGTTAATAAGTGACGGGGGGGTGTAGTGTAGTGGTGTTTGGTGCTACTTTACTGAGCTGCCTGTGTCCTCTGGTGGTCGATCCAAGCAAAAGGGACCACCAGAGGACCAGGTAGCAGGTATATTAGACGCTGTTATCAAAACAGCGTCTAATATACCTTTTAGGGGTTTAAAAATCGCATCTACAGCCTGCCAGCTAACTATCGCCGCTGGCAGGCTGTAGATCAGCTAGTTTTCCTGCAGTTCCTGTGTGCGCTCGTTTCTAGCGAGATGACGCCCCGGCGCGTCCAGGAGGAATAACAGGGCCGCCGCAAAGACGCAATCCTGCGTTTGGCAGTCCTGTAGTGGTTAATAACTATTTCCCCCCCACTGGACAGGGCAGCAGGGAGGTTATCATGGCAGCCAGGGCTTTAGTAGCGTCCTGGCTGCCATGATAACCGATCGGAGCCCCAGGATTACACTGCTGGGGCTCCGATTACAACTGCACCTACAACACCAATGAGGAGGAGGGGAGGGGACCCTGTGGCCACTGCCACTAATGATTTAATGTTGGGGGGGGGGGCGCACTGCACCACCAATGATTTAATACTGGGGGTGTTGGGGGGGGGGGGGGGCGCACTGCACCGCCAATGATTTTAAACCATTAATACAAATACAGGAGGCGGGTGCCGGAGGCAGAATCACACAGCTGGCACCCGGCCTCTATGACGGGGATCTGTGATCAACGGCAGTTAACCCCTCAGGTGCAGCCGTCACCCGCCTCCTGTATTTGTATTAATGGATTACTTATCATCATTGGTGGTGCAGTGGCCACAGCCCCTCCCCTCCTCCACCGCTCTCCCTTTTCATTGGTGGCAGCGGCACAGGGGGAGGGAGAGAGTGAGACCTTCTCCCCTGTGCTGCTGAGGGATCATGGAGTGTGCTGAGAGCAGCCTAGTATCGGTAAATGGCAAATCCCGGCAAATCGTATAGAAGAAACCGCAGCAGTCTCCTGTCTTCAATTCAGTGGAATTTATTTCACCAGCAAAAAAAATGCGACGTTTCGACTGTAAAGGTCTTTCTCAAGCAACACGGCTGGCACCACCACAAGATAAGGCTACTTTCACACTAGCGTTCGTCGGTCCGCTCGTGAGCTCCGTTTGAAGGGGCTCACGAGCGGACCCGAACGCAGCCGTCCAGCCCTGATGCAGTCTGAATGGAGCGGATCCGCTCAGACTGCATCAGTCTGGCGGCGTTCAGCCTCCGCTCCGCTCGCCTCCGCACGGACAGGTGGACAGCTGAACGCTGCTTGCAGCGTTCAGCTGTCCGCCTGGCCGTGCGGAGGCGTGCGGATCCGTCCAGACTTACAATGTAAGTCAATGGGGACGGATCCGTTTGAAGATGCCACAATATGGCTCAATCTTCAGGCGGATCCGTCCCCCATTGACTTTACATTGAAAGTCTGGACGGATCCGTACGAGGCTATTTTCACACTTAGCTGTTATATGCTAAAATAATGCAGACGGATCCGTTCTGAACGGAGCCTCTGTCTGCATTATTATGATCGAACGCTAGTGTGAAAGTAGCCTAAGACTTTAATTTTTGTTGTGCTGCTATACGCATTTTTTCCTACAAAAATCCCGGCAAATCGATACCAGTACCGAAGTATCGATTGGGTATTGATAATTCGATACCCAGTGAAACCCTAGTATGTACTGTATGTATACCCTCACTCACCCCATCACCTCTACACTATATATGCTGTATACCCTCACTGTCCACCATCCCCACCACTATGTATATGTCGCAGGAAAATTATGAAAATGGAGATTTGATCAAATACCTTAGGGAAATGATGAAAGTTTTGGTATATGTACCTAAGGTAGATAGAAGCCCATTAGATTGAAATAACATTGTGGGGATAGTATTAGATATAAAAAATAATTTATATCAAATTGGTACCTCAGTTGGAATTATAAAAGATTGGCTACGTAGAGACGCTCTTCAAATAGCTACTACAACATTTACCGAAACAGTTCCCCGAACTAACCTAAGTCTGCGTGAGATTGCAGGAAAATTATTATTTGGAGGCCAAGGATTTAAGAAGTGTTCTTGTGAACAATCCAAAATACAATGTAAAACAAAAAGATGCCACAAATCAACGTGTTTTAATAAAAATGAATGAACATTATTATTTATTAATTACATGCACTAAAAATGTTTAAAATTTCACTAAAAATATCATTTTTGTTTTTAAAAATATCAACTTAAGTACCTATTTCTTACAATATTATTTCATATTATTATTATATTATCAAAAATATTAAACTTTTCACTAAAACAGTTAATGATCAAATCACTTACTTTCTTTACAGAACATCATCTTCTGTGAATTGATCATCTCTCTAACCCTAAGTTCAGACCTGAGCGTTTTACAGCGCGTTCCTACGCGCTGTAAAACGCTCAACAAGGAGAAACCAATGATTCCCTATGGGAATGGTTCTCACCTGGGCGTTTTACAGCACGTACGATCGCACTGTAAAACGCCCGACGCTCAAAAAAGTTCTTGAGCTTCTTTGAGGCGTTTTGTCGCGCGTTCCCGTACATAGACTTTCGCAACAATGTGTGTTCGCTTGTCTCTGTATGCGCGATTGTAAACGTCCGTACAATCGCGCATACAGAGCGCTCCTTTCAGAACGCTCAGGTCTGAACCCAGGGTTAGGGATTTGATCAAATCTCCATTTTCCTCATTTCCCTGCAACATATATAAGGTATACCATCACTGTCCACATCACCTCCACACTGTGTATGCTGTATACCCTCACTGTCCACCATCCCCACCACTAAGTATATAAGGTATACCATCACTGTCCACATCACCTCCACACTGTGTATGCTGTATACCCTCACTGTCCACCATCCCCACCACTAAGTATATAAGGTATACCATCACTGTCCACATCACCTCCACACTGTGTATGCTGTATACCCTCACTGTCCACCATCCCCACCACTAAGTATATAAGGTATACCATCACTGTCCACATCACCTCCACACTGTGTATGCTGTATACCCTCACTGTCCACCATCCCCACCACTAAGTATATAAGGTATACCATCACTGTCCACATCACCTCCACACTGTGTATGCTGTATACTCTCACTGTCCACCATCCCCACCACTAAGTATATAAGGTATACCCTCACTGTCCACATCACCTCCACACTGTGTATGCTGTATACCCTCACTGTCCACCATCCCCACCACTAAGTATATAAGGTATACCAGAGGTAGGCAACCTCCGGCACTCCAGCTGTTGTGAAACTACAACTCCCAGCATGCATACTTTTTCTGCGCTTCTAAGAACTCTCATAGAAATCAATGAAGCATGCTGGGAATTGCAGTTTTACAACAGCTGGAGTGCCGAAGGTTGCTGATCCCTGAGGTATACCATCACTGTCCACATCACCTCCACACTGTGTATGCTGTATACCCTCACTGTCCACCATCCCCACCACTATGTATATAAGGTATACCATCGCTGTCCACATCACCTCCACACTGTATATGCTGTATACCCTCACTGTCCACCATCACCACCACTATGTATATAAGGTATACCATCGCTGTCCACATCACCTCCACACTGTATATGCTGTATATCCTTACTCTCCACATCACCTCTGCTCTTTATATACTGTATACCCTCACTGTCCACCATCACCTCCCTCCTCTTCCTTTTTTTCAACTTTCTGATTAGTTGTGAGTCTTGTGGTCCAATGTGCCTGATGGTCTTAAAAATATGACAGTACATGAAATATCTTCCTAACAAAGCTAGAACCCATCCTGAACCCATGGATCCAAAGCTGTACACATTCATTGCTCTGCTAGATTTATTTCAAGCCGACGGCCCAGGGGAGTGTCCTTTCTGCTGCAGCTCTTTCCCTGTAAGGGTCCATTCACACGTACGCAATTTCGTTCAGCATTTTGCGGACCCATTCATTTCTATGGGGCAGGAATTGCGGACCCGCACTTCCTGGTCCGCAATTCCGTTCCCGAAAAAAATAGAACATGTCCTATTCTTGTCCGCAATTGTGGACAAGAATAGGCATTTTCTAATAAGTGCCGGCGATGTGAGGTCTGCAAAATGCGGAACGCACATCGCCGATGTCCGTGTTTTGTGGATCCGCAAAACACACGGACGTGTGAATGGACCCTAACAGTCACGGTTTCTAACAATGGAGACGGATGGTGGCAGTTGAAGAATTGAACTGAGCATATAGACGACCTCTGTGAGGTTACTGAGGTGGATGTGAAATAAGGAAAAGAACAGCAGGTGGTGCTATACAGATACTTTTTTTTTTTTTTAAATATGTTAGTGGCTATACTTTACTTGTAATTGCAATGCTTTAGTGCTGCCGTAGGCTGTTTTACAGGCTAGAGCAGCGCTAAATCCCACCCATTACATTAGTGCCGGTGACATCGCCAGGCTCACTGCTAGGCGGAAGTCTCGGCTTAGCATTCTCATACAGAGATCCGGTACATCACCGAATCTGCAAAAGAAAAAAGCCCTTCTTCTGCGCGATTCAGCTCCGATGCTCCACTCAAAGGGGCTGCCTGGGTGAAAAAGAGGTTATGTCTGGATTCAAACATGGAAGTTGCTCCCTATAATGATACATTAAAAAATAAAACCATATAGACTTATATAGACTCACATTCTTTCTCTGTCCTGGTAATAGTCTGCTACAGAGATTTAGAAATATACCAGTATTCCAGTTGCATCATGGTCAATGGGCCAGATTTATCATTAGCTCAAGTTAAAATAATGGAGTGAAAAAGTCTCAATTTTTTGCGCAATCGCTTAAACTGCGCAAAAATTTGCAACTTTTTTCTGCGCCATGCTTGCCAGTTTTCTGAAAGTGGGCAGGTTTTCTTATGTAAATGAATCTCTAGACAGATTTACTATTGCGACTATTTAAAAAGTCGCCCAAAAATTATTTTGAGACTTTTTAATAGAACATGTGACTTTTTTTTAAAAACGCGCGACTTTTGTAAAGCCGCTTACTGACGGATAAACTGCTACCGTCAAACCACATTTATTACAGTCTTAAAGGGCCGATCATAAAACTGATGTGTGAAAGTGGAGTGAGCTGTCAGAGTAATGATAAATCTGGCCCAATGTTTCCAGTGAACGGCCAACTCAAAGGAGTTATTTCATTAACAGAACCTCTTTTCAAAAAAGGCAAGTTGAGTGCAGCACAGTGTGAGAGGACTTTACAAGGAGGTGGTTTACCAGGAAGAATGGAACATGCAGCAAGTGTCACCAAGTGGCCGCTCTGAGGCTCTCAATATGCCAGCCTTTTATTGGCTGGTCTTTCAGAGCCCCCAGAACCTATAGAAGATCACCCCTGAGGTAGCACGCCCGTAGGATCTCAAACAATAATAGCAATATCTTCTGCTATGGCATCAGCCCTGGAACGGTTTCTGGCTGTGGTGGGTGAAGCAGATGAATCAACCATAGTAACTACATCAGTTGCTGCATCCCTGGTAATGTCAGAGATGACCTCAGTATTAGGGATCATGCACACAAACGTATTTTCTTTCTGTGTCCATTCAGTTTTTTTGTGTGGATCGTATGCAGAACCATTCATTTCAACGAGTACTCAAAAAAACGTCCGTATGTTTTTTGCGGATTCGCAAAACACGGACACCAGCAATGTGCATTCCGCATTTTGCGGACCACACATTGCCGACACTCTCATAGAAAATGCCTTTTGTCCGCAGTTGCGGATAATAATAGAACATGTTCTATTTTTTTGAGGGACGGAAGTGGGGATGCAGACAGCACATTCCAGCCCCATTAAAAATTAATGGGTCCGCATCTGTTCATCAAAATTGCGGACGTATGAATAGACTCTTACTCTGTGTGCATTCCGTTCCGCAAAAATAGAACATGTCCTATTTATTGTCCGCATTACGGAAAAGGATAGTACTGTTCTATGAAGGGCCAGCTTTTCCGTTTCGCAAAATACGGAATGCAAACGATGCAGATCCGTTTTATGCGGACTTCAAATTACATACGGTCGTGTGCATGAGCCCTTATCTTGAGAGTTCAAGCAAACTTACGGATCTACTTCAGCATCTGTATCTATGCTTCCGGGTACTTTAGACCAGATGAGAGCTCCTGCTTCAGCTTTGGTTGCTTCATCTGTGGTCCCCTCTTAGACTGCCACCATGACTGTCTCTGTGCCAGCTGTAATGGTTCCAGGTTCCGCCATTGCTGCTGGGATGGACCAGACACCAATCTCTGTCCTGGGTTTAGTTTTAAACCTGGCACCGGATTCTACCTGCACTATTGCTCCCGCTCTTGCTTCTACCTCGATATCGGCTGTATTCACCTCTGCTGCCATGATAACAATGTCAGCAAAGAATAGTACTACTACAGTTGCCTGGTCTTCACCGCAAGGTAAGGTCCTGTTTACACAATTAAAGGGGTTGTCTGCTTAAAGGGGTTGACCTGAGAGTTTCTTCTCCAAATTAGCAAAAGACTTAAAGGGAACCTGTCACCATGCAAATTAATCTGCAGGCAGTATGTTATACAGCAGGGAGAACTGAGCAGAATGATGTATTGTGGGAAAATGTTCAGTATAGCTTGTGTTTCTTTTATTTAAACTCCTGCTCATTCTGGGCTTTGAAGTCCAGGAGGCGGTCCTACCAGTGACTGACAGCCTTCCCTCTATGACTGTGAATACAGAGATAGCTGTCAATCACTGATAGGACCGCCTCCTGGACTTCAAAGCCCAGAATTAGCGGGAATATAAATGGATAAATTACAGGTTTTACTGAATCTTTTCCAATAAAACTATATAGCAATCTGCTCAGCTCCTCCTGCTCTATAACATGCTGCTTTCCGCCTAGACACCCTGTTCAACGTGACAAGTTCCTTTTAACCTACAGTATTCATCATTTTTGGATCTTCAGGGCCATTGTCTTCCTGGCCCCAAAGTCATAAACATTTAGAAGCTTTTGATAACCATAGTGCCTGTAGTATCAAGCTAAACACTTTGTCTAAGGGTCCATTCACACGTCTGCATGTGTTTTGCGGTCCGCAAAACATGGACCCTGGCAATGTGCGCTTCGCATTTCGCAGAACTGATCCGAACCCAACTTGCGGACGTGTGAATGGACTCTAAGATGTTAACTCAGATCTGGTGAGAATAAGATTGTTCTCTGCGTATTTCCAGGAAACTGTTTTGGTTTTTTAATCAGTTAAGAATGTTTTTTTTAAATTATGGCTTTATGTGTGTCTTTGAAGGGTGTGTTCTGCCAGTAGTCCTCTTGTGTAGAGAACATGAAGCCCCGTATGAAGTGTGCATCCTGGCCACATGAAAAACTGTCTCCAATGTTGGTGTCATGGGATACAAACTCATTGCTTCGTCGTTGTGTACCGCAAATTCCGCAGTACAGCTAGATTTACCAAAAAAATAACACTGGTGAACGTAAATGAAAGAAACAAATGAAATGAAGCTTTTGTAATATACGTACTCTAGTAGTAAGATTTATTGGACAGTTGTTAGGTACTCCTTTGCTCTACAGACTTTCATAATGTTACATTGGATAAATCTACCCTTTAGGCCTCATGCACACAAGCATAACACGGATTCTGTCCATGTGCGTTCCACATTTTGCGGATTCGCACGTCCTCCCAGAATAGGACACGTTCTACTTGTTTGCAGGGCCGCAGAACAGACAGATTTTTTTATGAAATCTACATTTATAAGCAATTTCTGTAAAATAAATTAACAATTGTTAGTAAAGAAAAGAAAATATAACCTCTTTTCAAATAAAAGTTATCATGGCGATCAGCTGATCTCTATGGGTCCAGATTCTCTAACCCCTGGCGATCAGCTGTTATCAGCAAGAGGCACCGCATCTGGCCTGACCTTTTACCTGCCACATTACATGGCAGCCATTCAAATGAATGACTGTTCATGTGATGTATGGACAGGCTGTGGTTGCCAGACCTGCTTTTCATTCTGGCTCATAGGAAGGGGCCCCCCTTTTTGACATCCATATGCCCTTTAAAGGGGTTATCCAAGATTATAAAAAGATTCCCCAGCATTGCGGGTGTCCCCTCCTGCCATTGGCTGCTTCCATCCGCGCACGAGGAGAAGCAGCAGCGGCGGTGTGGAGACCAGGAGCTTTTTATAGTCTTTAAGAATGGCTAACCAATCCTTTGTTTACATACCTGCAATGGAAATACAAAGAAATAATGAGTCAATGTCAATTCTCCATGAAGAAATTACTGTACATATGGCAAAGAATAAAGAAAATAACAGTAGGGCTTATTGTATAAATTTTCAGCTATGTGATATTCCTCCGGGACTAAATGACATTTAATTCAACATTAATTATTTACACCTTTAGATCTGCATAAATAAATTGTAAAGGGAAAATAATTGGTTCACCTAGTAAATTTACGACTGGCACAATTTACAAACTAAAGCTTTAAACCCATTTTAGTGGAGAATTTCTGATATCAGACATTTATAAGGCAAGATTATTAAGCGCAGGCTATTGAATTAATTAGGCTCCGTCAAATAAATTTTTCAACAAGTGCCACCAAAATGACATGAAATTGTACTAAAACCAAAGAAAGCACATTACAAGCTTAAAATTAGGTTTGAAAATTAATTTAAAACTATTGCACTTTTTAATTTGTAAAATGTGGCATATGTTTAGCATGATTCATTATCATTATTTGCTAAGCCTTACTACAGAAATCCAGAGCTGCGAAGGTGAATAGCTGTTCAATAGCAATTTAAATGTAGCTGCACTTTTATTTAAAGAGGATCTGTAATAAAAATGTTAATAAGAAAATTTTCAATTTGTCGATTATTTTTGGGCATTTAAGAATTTAAACTATTCCATAGCCATTCTTAGGGTCCATTCACACGTCCGCATTTTCAATGGGGGCCGGAATGTGCTCTCCGCATCCGCATTTGCGGATCCGCACTTCCGGATCCGCAAAAAAATAGAACATGTCCTATTCTTGTCCGCAATTGCGGACAAGAAAAGGCATTTTCTATGAGAGTAGCGGCTATGTGCGGTCCGCAAAATGCGGAACGCACATTGCCGGTGTCCGTGCTTTGCGGATCCGCAAAACACATACGGACGTGTGAATAGACCCTAAACCGATTCATATACAGTAGTTTACATTGGAGAAAGGAAGTCAGTGCCAGGTGTAATAGTTTATGAATGTGTATATATTGATATAAGACATTTGGCAATAGCATGTGACAGCGAGGGCACCCGGCATGAGACTCGGAGCACAAGCTGGGTGCCTGGCCTTAATGACACCTATCGTTTACATTTTTATGGATGAATTTGATTTCAGGGTACTAGAAAGTAGAAAGATCTGCATATTCTTTCATTTAGGTTCCCAAACCATCATCAGAGTAAAGCACCATTCTAACAAATTATAATATTTTTATGTATTTTCCAGCGTAGTTAATGTTTTCAAATTGAGAATTTCACCATCATATACACCTTATCATTCAGATTTGCATGTCTATGTGCATGCATCAGATTGATCACAGGAAATCGCCAAAAATGGCTACTCCAGCTGAATGTCTAAAGGGAATTTTAAAGCACAGGACACACGTGCATTTTTTTGCCAGTGGCGTTTTTCATTTGGGGTGTGTTGATTGTGGCCTTGTGTTTTTTTTTGTGTGTGTGTTTTGTAAATGCAGCATATTGTAGCAATGGCACTTATTCACACACGTGTGAAGGAAAAAAAACACTAAAACACCATAAAAAGGTAAAATGAAAAAAAAATCCATTCACCGAGGCAAATTCATGTGTTGTCACACACAGCTTGTAGAGGCAGTTTTTGATGCAGTTTTATGAGTAAAAGACAGAAATGGGTCCAGCAGGATGAGGAAATTTAAGTCCTTCCTTTATATTTCTCACTCTTTTTAAAAGCACTTCTGGTTTTGGTTTAAAAACTGCATGAAAAATGATACCACGCTTAAACGCTGTTCTTATGTAGTTTTCCGGCAATCCACTGGATATTACCAATCAGGTGCTGCCGAAGTTTATAATAGACAACACCCTGATGGAACACGGACTAAATGATTTATCAAGACTGGTGTTTCCTATGCTAGTCTTGATCCTTTGTGCACCGGAGTGAGATACACCTAAGGCTACTTTCACACTAGCGTTCGGCTGTCCGCTCGTGAGCTCCGTTTGAAGGGGCTCACGAGCGGACCCAAACGCTTCCGTCCAGCCCTGATGCAGTCTGAATGGACGCGGATCCGCTCAGACTGCATCAGTCTGGCAGCGTTCAGCCTCCGCTCCGCTCAGCAGGCGGACACCTGAACGCTGCTTGCAGCGTTCGGGTGTCCGCCTGGCCGTGCGGAGGCGTGCGGATCCGTCCAGACTTACAATGTAAGTCAATGGGGACGGATCCGTTTGAAGATGCCACAATATGGCTCAATCTTCAAGCGGATCCGTCCCCCATTGACTTTACATTGAAAGTCTGGACGGATCCGTCTGAGGCTACTTTCACACTTAGCTTTTATATGCCAATATAATGCAGACGGATCCGTTCTGAACGGAGCCACCATCTGCATTAATATGATCGGATCCGTTCAGAACGGATCCGATTGAACGCTAGTGTGAAGCCTTATTTATTAAGAGGCACATGTCTCTTGGCACTCCGCGCATCGAAAACTAATGGCTGTCATAGACTTACGGCAGTCTCTGGCATTATTATAGTAAATACAGTGGGCAGCAGGATGCCCCACTTCCCACCTTTGAAAAGTTACAAGTGATAAAAGATGAAAATAATGGCTCAAATATGGCATGCACCATATTTTCAAAAAACAAGATGGCTGCACACCATTATGCATACAAACAATAGAGCTAAGAAATGGGGGTCATTCTAAATAAAAGTGGTACAATACCGACTATAAATGATTTCATGGAAGCTCTTAGTGCACATATTTGCTCAAACATGTGTCGGGCCATCTACCAGGCGTCAAGGTGGCTTCCGCAGATTGGTCTTTAACACTAAATATACTGCCTGACTTTGGACTTACTTAAGCCTACTTCAATGGTTCAATTTACATTAGTACATCTTTCTCCAGTTTTCCTACAAGACTTTTTCACTCAAGTGACTAGGCGTGCGAGAAAATTGGACCATGGGAACACAGACAAGTTTCCTATCTTCTAAATTCAGCCTAAAAGTATCGCCAGTTTAGGTCCAACCAGGGGCGGACTGGCCATAAACCTCACAGGGAAATTTCCCGATGGGCCAATGCCCAGGGGGGCGGCCAATGGATGTTTTTGGGGATTTATTTTGTGCTGCTGGCAGTATTTTGTGATGGACTGTGGTATTTGGCTTTATGGGGTTGTATAATGTGCCACAATATGGTATTGCAGGCCCTGCCTTCGATCAGTTTGAGCTTAACTACAAAACAGGGCCACTTTTAGTATTTTTTCAAGGACCACTTTAAGTTCCTAGTCCGCCCCTGGGTCCAACAGATCTGTACTGGAAATACAGTACAAATATAAACTATGGGACAACTCATTGGAGGCAGCTTTATGTTTTGGGGTGGGAGGAATCCCACAGCCCAAAGTTCAAAGGGTCATATGTATTGTAACGAGTTTAAAATTTGAGGTTAAGATGGTAGATACTACAATGTATCTGTTGCTAACTGAGTCTTGGATCTTGATGTGCATCACTGGACAGTACAATGAAACCCAATGTAATCCAACCCTTTTTAGAAGCCAACTAAACATCTGCTCTCCCTGCCATTCAAGTACCTGAAGACAGTATTATACACTCACCTAAAGAATTATTAGGAACACCTGTTCTATTTCTCATTAATGCGATTATCTAGTCAACCAATCACATGGCAGTTGCTTCAATGCATGTAGGGTTGTGGTCAAGACAATCTCCTGAACTCCAAACTGAATGTCAGAATGGGAAAGAACGGTGGGCTACAACAGCAGAAGACCCCACCGGGTACCACTCATCTCCGCTACAAATAGGAAAAAGAGGCTACAATTTGCACGAGCTCACCAAAATTGGACTGTTGAAGACTGGAAAAATGTTGCCTGGTCTGATGAGTCTCGATTTCTGTTGAGACATTCAAATGGTAGAGTCCGAATTTGGCGTAAACAGAACAAGAACATGTATCCATCATGCCTTGTTACCACTGTGCAGGCTGGTGGTGGTGGTGTAATGGTGTGGGGGATGTTTTCTGGGCACACTTTAGGCCCCTTAGTGTCAATTGGCCATCGTTTAAATGCCACGGGCTACCTGAGCATTGTTTCTGACCATGTCCATCCCTTCATGACCACCATGTACCCATCCTCTGATGGCTACTTCCAGCAGGATAATGCACCATGTCACAAAGCTCTAATCATTTCAAATTGGTTTCTTGAACATGACAATGAGTTCACTGTACTAAAATGGCCCCCACAGTCACCAGATCTCAACCCATAGAGCATCTTTGGGATGTGGTGGAACGGGAGCTTCGTGCCCTGGATGTGCATCCCTCAAATCTCCATCAACTGCAAGATGCTCTCCTATCAATATGGGCCAACATTTCTAAAGAATGCTATGAGCACCTTGTTGAATCAATGCCACGTAGAATTAAGGCAGTTCTGAAGGCAAAAAAGAGTCCAACACCGTATTAGTATGGTGTTCCTAATAATTTTTTAGGTGAGTGTATATGCTGGTTGAGATCTTAATATTTGGACTCAGATGATTGACTTCTGGCTGCAACTGAGACAAAAAAAAGAATATACAAAGAACAATATATATTAGCATATATTATTTGTTTTGTAACCAAACATGCTTTAACATCAGACCAGTCACCTTAAGCCATTCATAGTATCACAGCTTGTGTGGCCTACATTAGGATTCAGCATTTTAGGTTACTGACATTGATTAGTCAAACATGCTCGAGTGTTATTCCCAAAATCTGCCCCACATTTTTAGTAATTACCCGAGCTCATTAACAACTAGTCTTGTGAAGTTGCATGCTAAGCTGGAGCTTGATTAGAACATTAGATTTTCAGCCATAAGATAAACAACCTTCTTGCTGTGACAGTGGTCTTTGTCAAGTGCAGCTTAATTATTATTCCTTTCCGCTTGAAGAGAAAGAATTTAGAAAGAAAAATAAACCTTGCACCTAGTTAAATAAGTATCACTTTCATATTTTACATGCTCAAAGTCAGTGGACCAGCTGTACTTGGTTAAACATTTGGAACTGTTACATTTTACTTGCTTTGCACTAACTGGAACTAAATAGAATCAAACAGTAACCGACTGCTGAATTTTTGGTATTATTTGAACTTGAAAGATTAATGGAAATTAAGACAGCAACATGACCACAGAACAGAAAAATACCTTTGTCTTTTTATTCTTGTTGAGAAATTAGATGGACTGTATATACATCATCAGCCAACACATTAAAACCACCTGTCTAATGTTATGTAGGTCCTCCTCAAGTTACCAAAACAACTCTGATCCATCAAGGTTTGGACTTCGTGAGTCCTCTGATAGAGTTCTATGCTATCTAGCACAAGAATGTCAGCACATGCTTTTAATCCTGTAAATTGTGAGAGAGGCCGTGTCCATAAATCAGACTTCCTTTTTCAGCACATGCCACAGATGTGTGGTTGTATTGAGATATGGATAATTTTGAGGCCAAGTCAACACCTTGAACTCTTTCTCTTGTTCCTCAAACTATTCCCCAAAAATCTGCAGTATGGCAGGTGCATTACGAAGCTTAAAGACACCAATGACATGGGGTATACCATTGCCATAAAAGGGGTCTGCTTGGTCTGCAATAATGTTTAGGTGGGTATGTGTCAAAATAACATCCACATGAATGCCAGGATCCAAGGTTTTCGAGCAGAACATTGGCCAGAGCATTTCCCCTGCCCTCTTGCCTTCTTTCTATAGTGCATACTGGTGCCATCTCTTGCCTAGTTAAGTGAAGCATACAGTCATGTGAAAAAATTAGGACACCCTTTGAAAGCATGTGGTTTTTTGTAACATTTTTAATAAAAGGTTATTTCATCTCCGTTTCAACAATACAGAGAGATTAAAGTAATCCAACTAAACAAAGAAAACTGAAGAAAAGTCTTTTCAAGATCTTCTGTAAATGTCATTCTACAAAAATGCCTATTCTAACTGAGGAAAAAGATAGGACACCCTTGCCCCTAATAGCGAGTGTTACCTCCTTTGGCTGAAATAACTGCAGTGAGACGGTTCTTGTAGCCATCTACCAGTCTTCGACATCGGTCTGAGGAAATTTTACCCCACTCCTCAATGCAGAACTTTTTCAGCTGTGAGATGTTTGAGGGGTTTCTTGCACGTACAGCCCTTTTCAAGTCACCCCACAGCATCTCAATGGGATTCAAATCTGGACTTTGACTTGGCCATTCCAGGACTCTCCATTTCTTCTTTTTCAGCCAATCTTTGGTTGATTTACTAGTATGTTTTGGGTCATTGTCATGTTGCATGGTCCAGTTCCGCTTCAGCTTTAATTTTCTAACTGATGGTCTCACATGTTCTTCAAGCACCTTCTGATACACAGTAGAATTCATCGTGGATTCTATGATGGTGAGCTGACCAGGTCCTGCTGCAGCAAAGCAGCCCCAAACCATGACACTTCCACCTCCATGCTTCACAGTTGGTATGAGGTTCTTTTCTTGGAATGCTGTGTTTGGTTTACGCCAAACATGTCCTCTGCTGTTGTGTCCAAATAATTCAATTTTGGACTCATCTGTCCAAAGAACATTATTCCAGAAGTCCTGGTCTTTGTCAACTTTATCTCTGGCAAATGTCAGTCTGGCCTCAATGTTTCTCTTGGAAAGCAAAGGTTTCCTCCTTGCACACCTCCCATGCAAGTTAAACTTGTACAGTCTCTTTCTGATTGTAGAGGCATGTACTTCTACATCAACAGTAGCCAGAGCCTGCTGTAGTTCTCGAGATGACACTTTAGGGTTTTTGGAGACCTCTTTTAGCATCTTGCGGTCTGCTCTTGGGGTGAACTTGCTGGGGCGACCAGTCCTGGGCATGTTGGCAGTTGTTTTGAAAGCCCTCCACTTGTAGACTATCTTCCGGACAGTGGAATGGCTGATTTCAAAATCTTTTGAGATCTTTTTAAATCCCTTCCCAGACTCATAGGCTGCTACAATCTTTTTTCTGAAGTCCTCTGACAGCTCTTTTGCTCTCACCATGGTGCTCACTCTCACTTCAACAGTCAGGAGCACACCAAACTAAATGTCTGAGGTTTAAATAGGGCAAGCCTCATTCAACATGCAGAGTAACGATCTACTAATTATGTGCACCTGGTGTGATATACCTGTGTGAGATCTGAGCCAATTTAAGAGGGAATACATGTGAGGGTGTCCTATCTTTTTCCTCAGTTAGAATAGGCATTTTTGTAGAATGACATTTACAGAAGATCTTGAAAAGACTTTTCTTCAGTTTTCTTTGTTTAGTTGGATTACTTTAATCTCTCTGTATTGTTGAAACGGAGATGAAATAACCTTTTATTAAAAATGTTACAAAAAACCACATGCTTTCAAAGGGTGTCCTAATTTTTTCACATGACTGTACACAGCAGGTCATTTATGTGTGTAAAATAAGTTATTCATCAAAACAGGCCACCTTTTTTGATTGCTCTATAATCCAGATGCTCACCTGCCCATTGTAGGTACTATTGGCAGTGGACAGGGATTAGTATGGGCGCTCTGCCCATTCTGTGGCTTCACAGCCTCATATGCAGCAAGTTGCAATGCTCTGTGTGTTCTGGCAACTTTCTGTCATAGCCAGCAGTAATATTCTCAGCAATTTGTGGTACAGTAGGTCTTTTTAGGGTTCGAACCATACAGGTTAGCCTTCGCTCCCAATGTAGATCAGTAAGTCTTGGACGCCTGTGACCCTGTCCATGGCTCATTGGGTGTACTTTCTTGGACCATTTATGGTAGGCATTAATCACTGCATACTGGAAACACCACACAAGACCTGCCATTTTGGAGATGCGCTGACCCAATCGTCTAGTATCACAATTTGGTCCTTGTCAAAGTTGCATAGATCCTTATGTTTGCCCATTTTTCCTGTTTCCAACACATCAATTTGAAGAACTGACTGTTCACTTACTGCCTAATATATTCCACCCCTTGAGAGGTGCCATTGTCAGGAGGCAATGTAATTCGCTTCACCTGCCAGTAGTTCTAATGTTACGGGTAATTAGTGTATATGCCCTTGACTCGCATTGTCCTGAAAGGCTCACAATCACATTTAAGGAATGCCCCACTCCCTATTTGATCAGTGAATATATTTTACTGCTCTTTACTCAATGCTTGAAACACTAGTGTTCATCTGGAATATAATCGATTGTAAAAGGTCAACCAGGTAATCACAGATTAGCCATGAGGGCATTGGCAAATGTTACTACTCTGAATGCCAAAAATTTAATGCTAAAGGCATGCCAAGAAAGTACAATGTAATTCACAGGGAAAACCTGACAGTTCTGCCACTGCTTAAGCCGGGGAGAGCTTGAAAGATGAACATTGGATTGTCAGTGATGTTAGTATTACGGCGCCACACATATCAGACTCTGGAGCTTCATATCCTTTGTTTTTGAGCCTATGGTGCCTTCTCACTGAGTGCACCAGTCTCTAACTGCTGCAACACTAGACCCATTGCTTTACTCATGCATGTACTACTGTTTAATAGCTACCAGAGTATGGCAGTCCTTTTCAGGGCTATTACTCTATCAAGTTATGATTTGGGGCTATACTAAGGTCAGCATTTAGCTTGAATTCCTATTGTGGATTAATAAACGTTATGTTTTTCAAGATTTTTTCACTGCTCAGTGATAGTGTTTCTAATATAGGAGGACTACAGGTTTTTCCCTGGGTATTGACAATAAAGAGGTTGTCTATCCCCTTCCTGAGACTCTGTAGTCATGTTCCGTTTAGGGACACATGACAGCAGAGGTTAGTGAATGGCTGCAGCAGTCATAGGCGTGCGCAGCCTATTGAATTAGGGTGTGCACCCTAAAGCACAAACACACACGCCTCGTGCGTGTATGTATGTATTATACACACACACACACATATATATACACAAATACACTCTGCATGCATACATACAGACCCGCACTATCTTGTACAGTCTGCTGTGTGGGCGCGCATAGTGTGACGTCACAGCACGGCCTCACACTGTGCGCAGCCTTCACAGTGGCGCGCCGAGGACCAGGAAGGAAGAGGGGAGTATAGCGCTTTCAGCGCTTACCGGCCCTGACAGAACCTTGAGTCGGCTTGATTAGGGTTGTGCGCACGCCTATGGCAGCAGCCTATGTGAACAAGGACGGGATGTCTTCACTTCTGGTCTGCCAGGGATCGTAGGCAACTGGGAGGAGATCTTCAGCACAGCAACAAAGAGGCTTTAATAGGGTGTATTTTTTTCTTTGTTGTGTTTTTTTTTTTTTGGGGGGGGGGGGGGGCGGGTTTCACAGTCCATTTACATGATTAATGTAAAAAATGAAAATCAGACATCTTACAGTACATGACAATCTCTTTCTTTCTAAGCCAGAACCAGCCCTCTTCCACACATGGAGTCATTTATAGAATAACTCAGTGGCTATGCTAAATTTGTAATTACGTTGCAATTACAAAAGTATTCAGATCCAGGTGCTGGTTTCAAAACGGTTGAATATTTTTCATGGGACAACCTGTTAATATATATCCTCTATGCAGTGAATGGGGCTGTGCTGGATTTACCTGCACAACAGGTAAGTGAAAGTGTCTAAAGGGATTCTCTATAAAGGAAATCCAGCACTTAACAGGAGTGTGTCATTAGCAACCTCTCTGCATAGACACATAGCTGTAGTTCACCTGATTAAAACACTGGTGAAGCTCCTCTCTTTCTGTGGACAGCCCCTCCCTTGCTGCTTTGCCACGTCTTCGCCATGTCAATCAAACACAGGCACACAGAATCACAGATCCTCGACGTTTAACCCCTTAGATGCTGTTGTCAATAGTGACCACGGCATATACAGTGTATAGTTTAAAGGGAGGAGCTTCCTCTATCTCCCATCGGTACCCCCTCTGTCTCCCATCAGTAGCCTGCAAAGGAGATCTGCCTGCAGTGTATGCCTAGCAGGCCGTGCCTCTATATGGCGCAGCATGCTGGCAGTGTAAAAGTGATCACGCCTAGCTCTATCAATCAAAGAGCAGAGGGGGGCGGCAATTGCAGAAAAAGCTGAGCCTCTAGGACTAACGGCAACACCCCCATTGAACTTAGAAGCTAATTTGCATATATTACAACTTCATTTTTCTCAGCAATGCGGGCACATGTGTACACTGGACCAACACGGATCGCTTCAGCTGCCAACAGGTCTGCCAGTTTCATAGCTACAAATCTGCTGACACATGCCTTTTAAATAGTGCAGAAGCCCCTTGGAAGAAATATGTCACGAATACTACTACCTGAATGTATATGGTGTTTAGCTGATGTTTACTGATGTTGATTTTAAGCATCTTCTTGAAAGTACTATATATTGTCCACATTAGTGGCAAAAACATACGGCGATGAGTTAAGAAATTTGAGTTAAGAGTGTTACCCCTGCTACATCTGTACTTGAAACGACAATATCTATTAAAGTATTCCTTCCTATAAAATACTTAAAAATTGGAAACATGTGAACCCGGCCTGATATCTATTCAGATCACACAGCTAATGATATAGAGATTTTAAGTGTCTGCTAAGAGCTGTACAGAATTGCCTGGTATGAAGACAGAAAACACAAAGTGGCAAGCCACTGAGGCCATAAAAAAACCTCCTTTCTATACGCATTGCTCTCCCTCTATCAAACACACAAATTGGATACTATTTCAAGGCACACCAGTAATCTAAATCCTACAGCCTTGTTAAAACCCCAGACACACACATCTGACAGATACAACAGAGATTAATGAGCCATGACCAGAAGTTTGATTTTTCTGTCAAGTGCTCCCATCCGTTTTTAATAAACAGAGGGACAACATAAACGCTAAATGCTAGGTGCTCTTTGCTGCTCCCGCTAAGCTCGCT
Source organism: Bufo gargarizans (assembly GCF_014858855.1). Classification (NCBI taxonomy): domain Eukaryota; kingdom Metazoa; phylum Chordata; class Amphibia; order Anura; family Bufonidae; genus Bufo; species Bufo gargarizans. Next base: position 218,680,006 of record NC_058082.1, on the reverse strand, counting down.
GTATTTTGGTGATATATGTCTTTTTGCTGAGTTATTACTGGAAGCCACTGACAAATACTTTACTAGACCCTTCAGAGAGACCTCCAATAAAAAAGCCTCTGTAATGTGAATTGTACAGGAATTACCAATGAGATGGCCATAACTGTATCCTTAGCTGAGAAGCAGCGCCATAGAAATTGGTATTAACCTGACCTATGTATTTTGTCAGAATCTATTTGTGATCTGTTTCTCACAGGTTAACCACTCCTACCCCGGGAGAGTTTTCACCTTCCTGACCAGGCCATTTTTTGAAAATCTGACATGTGTCACTTTATGTGGGAATAATTTTGGAACGCTTTTGCTTATCCAAGCCATTCTGATATTGTGACAGTTGTAAATTTGAGACGATATGATTCACCTTTATTTATAAAAATTTCAAAATTATTTCCTTGTAAGACAGTTATTACTTTACATTCTCCATATATTGTTCAAGAGGTTTCCCGAGCTCTTAAACCCAACAAGCATTTCATGGAATTTAGAAACACTGGCCTGTGAAGAAAATGGAACTTTATTCAAAATGTTCCATTCTTATAAGGGATGACAGTAGAAAACACACCCCACAATTTGTTACCCATTTTCTCCTGAGTACAACAACACCCGATATGTGGTCATAAACTGCTGTATGGGCAAACTGCAGGGCTCAGAAGGAAAAGAGCGCCATATGGTTTTGGGGAGCAGATTTCACTGGAATAATTTTCAGGCACTATGTCGCATTTGAAGACACCCTAATGTACCCCTACCGTGGAAACCCCAAAAAAGTCACCCCATTTTGGAAACTACTCCCCTTATGTAATTGTAAAAGGGGTGTACTGAACACTTTGGCCCAATTGGCGTTTCATAGAATTTAAAAACCCTCGATTACGCTGCAGGGTTCAAAAAGGAAAGACCGCCATTTGACAGCTTTTGCAGATGAGATTTTGATGGGTTGGTTTACAGGTGACATGTTACTTTTGAACAGCCTCTGGGGTACCAGTACAGGCATTTTCTGAGAACCACACGTTTATTTTCCTCTCAACGGAGCTGTGTGAGTAGTTATTTTTTTTGCAGGATAAGTTGCCATTATCATGGTTCTATTAAGAAATGTTATGTTTATTTTATTACAGAGATACCAAATTTATATTGTTTTATTTTTTTAAAGTTTTACCACTTTTATCCAAAGCATCTAAACGAATAGCATGTTTTACATCACCATTTTCTGAAAGTCTTACATATTTTATTTTTGTGGTGATTGTCTTGTGTGAGGGCTTGTTTTTTGCAGGACAAGGAAATGGCTTCATTGGTTCTAATTTAAGGTACATATGATTTTTTGATCATTCGTGCATTTTGTGAGGCAAGGTAACTAAAAAATGGCTCTTCTGGCACCGTTTTTATTTTATTTTTTACAGCATTCAGGATAGATCATGTGATATTTTTATACAGCCAGTCATTATGGGTACCGCTATACCAAATATGTCTATTTTAATTTGTTTCAGTTTTACACAATGAAAACATTTTTGAAAATGCTGGTGGGAGGAGCTATAAACTAGCTCGGTGTTAGGGGCAGTGATAGGGGATTGTATGTAACTTGCTGAGTGGGAGGAGCTATAATCTATCTGGGTGTTGTTAGTGGCAGGGATAGGGGAGTTTCTATATAACTTTCTGGATGGGAGGAGCTATAAACTAGCTGGGTGTTGTTAAAGGCAGTGATAGGGGAGTGTCTATATAACTGGCTGGGTGGGAGGAGCTATAAACTAGCTGGATGTTGTTGGGGCAGTAATAGGGGAGTGTCTATGTAACTAGCTGGTGGTAGGAACTATAAACTAGCTGGGTGTTGTTAGGGGCAGGGATAGGGGAGTGTCTATATAACTAGTTGGGTGGGAGGAGCTATAAACTAGCTGGATGTTGTTGGGGCAGTAATAGGGAAGTGTCTATGTAACTTGCTGAGTGGGAGGAGCTATAATCTAGCTGGGTGTTAGGGGCAGTTATAGGGGAGTGTCTATGTAAGTAGCTGGGTGGGAGGGGCTATAAACTAGCTGGGTATTGCTAGGGACAGCGATAGGGGAGTATCTATGTAACTAGCTGGCTGGGAGGAGCTATAAACTAGCTGGGTGTTGTTAGGGGCAGTGATAGGGGCGTGTCGATGTAATTAGCTTGGTCGGAGGAGCTATAAACTAGCTGGATGTTAGGGGCAGTGATAGGGGAGTGTCTATGTAAATAGCTGATGGGAGGAGCTATAAACTAGCTGGGTGTTGTTAGGGGCAGTGATAGGGGAGTATCTATGTAACTTGATGAGTGGGAGGAGCTATTAACTAACTGGGTGTTAGGGGCAGTGATAGGGGAGTGTCTATGTAACTTGCTGAGTGGGAGGAGCTATAATCTATCTGGGTGTTAGGGGCAGTGATAAGGGAGTGTCTATGTAACTAGCTGAGTGGGAGGAGCTATAAACTAGCTGGGTTTTGTTAGTGGCAGTGATAGGGGAGTTTCTATGTAACTAGCTGGTAGGAGGTGCTATAAACTAGCTGGGTGTTGTTGGGGCAGTAATAGGGGAGTGTCTATGTATCTAACTGAGTGGGAAGAGCTATAACTAGCTGGGTGTTGTTAGGGGTAGTGCCAAAGCTGTGGCAGGGAAAGGAGAAATGCTTCATGGGTTTGGTTGGTTGCTGCAGCAGGAAGTGCCACATACAGGATTTAAGCAAACCAGAGTAATTGGTTTACATTGGGAAAATAGGTCAGGTGAGTCCTAGCTGAAAAAAATGCATAAGATGTACATGAGGTACGCAACTGCGCAAGCATTTCTGTTAAAAACCATAGTAATCCTGGAAAACCCCTTTAAGGTGCATGTTTACAGTAAGATCTTTTACACTTTCAGACCAGGCTAATGTTATTAAATATTAAGAGGATCCACGGGGCATAAATTATGCAAGTATGCATGCTGGGAGTTGTAGTTTCACAACAGCTGGAGTGCCGTAGGATGCCCACCCCTGGCCTAGAACCTTCAAAAACATTACTAGATATCATAAATAGCAGTAACGGAGCAATTAAATTAAAAAAGGCCTAGCTTTATTTCAGTTTGTAAAGATGGCGCTCAGAGCTATCAAATCCTCTTTGCTTCTATGTGCACTATAATCATACTTGGCAGATAACCAAGAGTAAAATGGTCCTTCTTTCTTGCCCCAATGTTCTAATTCTTGGCAACATCAATACCTCATAGAAAGCAAATAATTATATATCATTTTACACAATAAAGAAACTAAATATGTCTGCAATTTCCCCTATTATTTTGTCAATTTGAAGAAATGAATGTTTCTAAAGATGTATATGAGGATGTATTTGCTTTTTATTTATTAAAAAGATGTATATTTCTCCTCCCTCAAATACAGTTGTGAATAGACGTGCAGATTTGAAAAATTTGATTACCAAAGATAAAAAGTTAAAGACAGAACTACTGTATATCCCTTGCTCCAACGACAAATGCTCTATTGACTTTAGTTTATTAGCTTCCCGTACTGAGTACCTTTCCTATAAAAAACAAAGACTTCTTCAAAAAGCTGAAGTCAATAGAATTGTCAGTGGCAAAGCAAAGGAACTGACATATCACCCCTGTGTGGGCCTGAGATCCTAAATGACTTGAGATGACTGAATTAGACTTGGATCAAACCGGGAACCGCCTACCAATTGTCCTACCACCTGGATCAGTCTCTTCTGAAATTAAGTTGTCTTTGAATTATATTTTCTATACTTTATAAAATAATGTATATCTATATGTTTTTTTCCCACAGGTGAGGAAATAGTTCTTAAAGGGTTTTCCGTGCATTTTAATACTGGTGACCTATCCTTAGGATAGGTCATCAGTATCTGATAGGTGGGGGTTCAACACCCGGGACCCCAGCCGATCAGCTTTTCCATAAGGCAACAGTGCTCGCTGCTTTTCCAAGGCCAGTGATGTCACATTCATCGTTCACATGGCCTAGGAGCAGCTCAGCCCCATTCAAGTGAATGGGGCTTAGTACAATACCAAGCACAGCTGCTATACAATGTACAGCTCAGTAAGCTGTGAGAAGCTGGGAGCGTCTCTGCATTCCTAAAACAGCTGATTGGCAGGGGTCCCAGGTGTCGGACCCCACCAATCAGATACTGATGACCTATCCTGAGGATAGGTCATCAGTGTTAAAATGTCAGAAAACCCTTTTAAATAGCGTCAGCATTTCCATCCCACATACACTAGTATAATCTGATTTGGTAGTAATGAATAATGCATTATTTTTTAAAACAATATATCAATTGTCAGATGTGTATGTTGAAATAAATTGGAAGTACCTGGTTGTCTAACATAATCTATAGGCAGGGGCGTATTGGCCATAAACTCTACAGGGATACTTCCCGGTGGGCCAATGCCCATGGGGCTGCCTGAGCCTTCCTTTTGGCCAACCAGTGGCAGTATTTAGGGATGTATTTTGTGAGAGATGCACTGTGGTATTTGGTTCTGCTCAGGTGGTATAATGTACTGCAATATGGTATCGCTGACCCTGTCCGACTACATAATGGGGCCACTTTTAATGTTTTTCCAGGGCCACTTTACTTTACCAGTCCGCCCCTGTCTACAGATAATCTATAACCTGCATTGAGACTTTGCCACGGCCACAGTCGCTCCTTTTAATCACTAGATGTTACTAGAGGATAACATTATTGCATCTAAATATGACTTTATAAATGTGACTTTACAGGGCATCATCTTTAAAGTGTGCCTGAAGATGAAGATACACTTTAAAGGCGTTTTCAACTGGATTTTAAAAATATTTGAAGTGGATACAGCCTTTTTTGGAATTTATTGTAGTGTTTTTTTTAACTTTTTTTTTTTTCTCACTGCGCATCAATGTAAACAATTATCACTTCCAATCCAGGGGAGTTTCTGTATAGAACTGACAGTGTTCCCCTATTTCACTCCAATCATTACTCCAATAAGCTTGTTCATGCACCCGGTATCATTTTTGGTGCCCCAATTGGCCTAGAGTGTAAAGGAGTTTTCAGAAAAAAAATATTATAATTTTTTTTTTTAAAACAGCACCTGAATACATTTGTAATTGCATGTAATTAAATATGTATTATACCCACTGAATTATTCAATGAAATCCATCTGTATTGCACCGTCTGCTGTTTGTTTTAATCCTTTCTTCTCTGTCCACCTCACTGAGGTGGTCGCATATGCTCAGTTGCATCCTTCAACTGCCACCAGCTTTATCTTCTGTTAAAAGCTGTGACAGATACAGGTAGCATTGAGCATTTCCATGAAGGTGTATAGATTTGAATGCACTGTAGACCCCTGAACTCCAGGTGCCATTTTTTGTCATTAAAACTGTAAAAATAAAGTATATTAATAAAATTAATTATAGGGCATTTAGAATACTTTAAAATAAACTTGTAGAAAAGGTTAGTTATGCTTTAAGGGTTTATTTGTAATGAAAATTCATCCTAAGGTGGCTTATCAACTAGAAGAAGTGTTCACCACGTGCTTGAAGGCATGTGTATGTCTTACTCTTCACTGTAGGTGTTATATACTAATTATAACTTGTAAGCTTATATTTTCTACAGAATGGTTGTATTCATTTTTTAACAATTTGAGCAACTAAACATTCACAGTGGGGGAAAGAGGAAGGAGCTGTTGATATTTACGCATGGTAGACAGAAGACATTGTAGCATTTAGTGATAATCTGAACTGACCATTCTGCAACATAATAACTTCAAGGCACAGAAAGGGGATGGAGGCTCGTGCATCTGATGGCAGAGAAGCGTAGACACTTGGAAATAGAGAGAAGCATGGAGATGGCATCATCTTAGGGGATCTAAGTTTGTGAGGCGCTGGTCTAAGTACCATGTGGTAAGGCCAAAGCATGGTTTCAATTTTGATTTAATGTGTGTAGGTAGAAGTTGCCACAGATGAAAGAATTGTTTTACTCTTTTCCCTTCATAGAGGCTTTGATCCACTGCATGCAAAATAAGTATGAGAGTTTGTCAAGTAGGATATGTAGAGTGAGGAGGATAGGTTTGATCCAGCAGTGCAATATAGTTTCCATGCAGCAGCAGTCATGTAGAATAGTAGGTTTTTTTTTCATATTTGGTGTAATCCTTGTATGTTAGGCTACATTCACGATATACACGGTATGTTTTGCCATATTTAACAGATGTTTTTTCCCCCCACTGTCATGTGAATGTGCCTTAGTTTCATTTTTCCAGTGTTCAACCTTATAGAACACCTTATAGTGTACTCATTATCAAGTGGGATTGCTCTTAAGGCCCCTTTACACGGGCTCACTCATCAGACAATTATTGGAAACAGGGGCTTCGCTAGGCCAAAATGTTTTGCCCAGGGCTCTGAACTTAATGGCCACTGCAGATACAATTGAATCGCCGTTCTCACAATGGGGATACAGTTGAATAGTACAGTATTACAGTGGGGTACAGTGTGGCAGTAGCATAGTGCAGGTCACACAGATGACGTCATCATGTCCACCTGTGGTGTGCTTCACAGATGGCGGCATGAGCAGGGACTTAGGTGTTTTTTTGTGCACTTTTGGAAAAAATTTACTGACGGTGGTGTGGTCACTACAGGGAGCATAAAACCAGGAGAGGGACACATTATAACTATACATTAATATAGAGGGACACATTATACCTATACAGTAATATAGCGGACACATTATAACTATACAGTAATATAGAGGGACACATTATACCTATACAGTAATATAGCGGGCACATTATAACTATACAGTAATATAGAGGGACACATTATACCTATACAGTAATATAGCGGGCACATTATAACTATACAGTAATATAGAGAGGCACATACCTATACAGTAATACAGAGGGCACATTTTAACTATACAGTAATATAGAGGGACACATTATACCTATACAGTAATATAGCGGACACATTATAACTATACAGTAATATAGAGGGACACATTATACCTATACAGTAATATAGCGGGCACATTATAACTATACAGTAATATAGAGAGGCACATACCTATACAGTAATACAGAGGGCACATTTTAACTATACAGTAATATAGAGGGACACATTATAACCATACATTAATATAGAGGGACACATTATACCTATACAGTAATATAGAGGGCACATTATAACTATACAGTAATATAGAGGGCACATTATACCTATACATTAATATAGAGGGCACATTATAACTATACAGTAATATAGAGGGACACATTATACCTATACAGTAATATAGCGGGCACATTATAACTATACAGTAATATAGAGAGGCACATACCTATACAGTAATACAGAGGGCACATTTTAACTATACAGTAATATAGAGGGACACATTATAACCATACATTAATATAGAGGGACACATTATACCTATACATTAATATAGAGGGCACATTATAACTATACAGTAATATAGAGGGCACATTATACCTATACATTAATATAGAGGGCACATTATAACTATACAGTAATATAGAGGGCACATTATACCTATACAGTAATATAGAGGGCACATTATACCTATACATTAATATAGAGGGCACATTATAACTATACAGTAATATAGAGGGGATGGGGAACATTATAACTATACAGTAATATCGAAGGCACATTATAACTATACAGTAATATAGAGGGGCACATAACTATAAAGTAATATAGAGGGGCACATTATAACTATACAGTAATATAGAGGGGCACATTATACCTATACAGTAATATAGAGGGACATATACCTATACAGTAATATAGAAGGCATATTATACCTATACAGTAATATAGAGGAGCACATTATAATTATTCATTAATATAGAGGGCACATTATAACTATACAGTATTATAGAGGAGCACATTATAACTATACAGTAATATAGAGGAGCACATTATAATTATTCATTAATATAGAGGGCACATTATAACTATACAGTATTATAGAGGAGCACATTATAACTATACAGTAATATAGAAGGGTACATTATAATTATACAGTAATATAGAGGGCACATTATACCTATACAGTAATATAGAGGGCACATTATAACTATACAGTAATATAGAGGGATAAATTATACCTATACAGTAACATAGAGAGGCACATTATAACGCTACAGTAATATAGAGAGGAGCATTATACATATACAGTAATACAGAGGGCACATTTTAACTATACAGTAATATAGAGGGACACATTATAACCATACAATAATATAGAGGGACATATTATACCTATACAGTAATATAGAGGGCACATTATAATTATACAGTAATATAGAGGAGCACATTATAATTATACAGTAATATAGAGGAGCACAATATACCTATACAGTAATATAGAGAGGCACATTATACCTATACAGTAATATATAGGGCACATTATAACTATACAGTAATATAGAGGGGATGGGGAACATTATAACTATACAGTAATATCGAGGGGCACATTATAACTATACAATAATATAGAGGGGCACATTATAACTACAGTAATATCAAGGGCACATTGTACCTATACAGTAATATAGAGGGGCACATTATAACTATACAGTAATATAGAGGGAACAATTATACCTATACAGTAACATAGAGAGGCACATTATACCTATACAGTAATATATAGGGCACATTATAACTATATAGTAATATCGAGGGCACATTATAACTATACAGTAATATAGAGGGGATGGGGAACATTATAACTATACAGTAATATCGAGGGCACATTATACCTATACAGTAATATAGAGGGGCACATTATAATTAGGGATGAGCGAATCCCTTGTAACCGAACTCGAATTCGGGAAATGTTTTTTTAAAAGTAGAAATTGATTTATGAAGTTATTATGCGAAGTCTCGCGAGACTTCGTGAAGTGATAACTTCGGCTCATCAGAGTCAACACATTCTAAAACTGTACAGAGCGCTCGCTCCGTACAGTATTCAAACGAAGTATTATGCAAATCGACTTTGAATGTTTCATCCGAAGTCGACTCGCTCATCCCTAGTTATAACTATACAGTAACATAGAGAGATGCAGTGTAACTATAATATAGACTGCACAGTATAGCTACAATATAGAGGGAAGCATTATAACTAGAGATGAGCAAAGTTATGAAAACTTCGATTTTGCTGCTTTTCTGAATTTCACAAAGAAATTTGTTGTTATAAAATACTTCGTCATGAAGTGCATTTCTTTGTAAGTAGCGGGGGCAATGACGGGGAACTGCAATTGCGCCAACCCCCGTCATTGAACCTCTCAGATGCCACATTCATTGCGGATCTTGGCATCTGATATAAAAATGGAGGCCTTTCAGGAGTTTAAAAAAAAAGCTTACCTTATCCGCTTGAGTGCGAAGAGGCCGTGGCGGCCATGTTGATTAAAGATCAAATGCGACATTTTGTGCGGTGTGTCATATGTCACCATGCACAAGATTTTGCGCGAGATCTTCAATCAAGATGGCCTCAAATGGATGAGGTGAGTATGTTTTTTTTAAGCCATTTTAGGGAAAATTGATTCTTTACTACGAAGTATGAGGAAATGTGGCTTTGCGGAAAATTTAATTTTCCCTGAAATTCGGATTGAATTCCGCTTCAGATACTTTGATTTACTCAACCATAATTATCACTATTATATAGAAGGGCACATTATAACTGTACAGGGATGCAGTAGAACTGATGTAGATGCATTATAACTAACTATAAAATAGAGGGGAGCATTATAACTACACAGTGATAAATTACAGGGGCTCCGTATAAGTATAATATAGAGGGGCGTAATCAGTGTCGGACTGGGGTACCTAGGGCCCACCAGTAAAATGTATTTTGGGGGCCCACCATACGGATCTATTCAAATATAATAAATAATTTAACAAGTTTTTTTATATGAACATAGGCTGGTTGAGGTGCTGTACATTGAATATATGTATGTAGTGCAGTAAGTCTAATGTCTATGTTCAACTTGTGCAGGGGGTGGGAGACTAGGGGCCCACCTTGCCCAGGGGCCCACCGGGGGATTCCCCTGTACCCCTGTGGGCCAGTCCGAGCCTGGGCGTAATATAACTATAATATAGAGGGTTGCATTGTAACTATAATAAAGAAGGGCACATTAGAATTTTAATATAGATGGTCACATTATAACTAGAATATAGAGGGGCACATTATAACTATGATATAGTGGGGAAATTTGTAACTATAATATAGAGTAGCACATGATAACAATAATATAGAATGCACAGTATAAACATAATATAGAGGGTCACGCTATAACTATAATATAGAGTTCTCAGTATAACTATAATATAAAGGGGCGCATTATAACTATAATATAGAGAGGGGCAGTATAATTACAATATAGAAAGACACATTATAACTATAGTAAAAAGGGGCACAGTATAACTACAATAGAGAGGGATGGAGTATAACTATACTATAGAGGGGTGCAGTATAACTATAATATAGAGGGGTGCATTATACTGTAACTATATTATAGAAGGGCACATTATAACTATAATATAGAGTGTACAGTATAACTATATTATAGAGAGGCACATTATAACTACAAGAGTTGCACAGTATAACTGTAATAAAGAGAGGGGCAGTATAACTATAATAAAAAGGAAAACAGTATAACTACAATATAGAGGGTTGAAGTATAACTATAACATAGTGGGATACATTATAACTATAATAGAGAGGAGTGCAATATGCCTATAATGCCTCATTCACACGTCAGTGTTTTGGTCAGTGACTTCCATCAGTGATTGTGAGCCAAAACCAGGTGCGGCTCTTGTTCTGTCTTCATACACGTTCACACAGTGTGCAGTCTGACATTCAGTATAAACCATTCCTGTCTTCCAAATAAGAGGACTTTTTTCTGTAGTCTAAGGCAGTGTTTTCCAACCAGTGTGCCTCCAGCTGTTGCAAAACTACAACTCCCAGCATTCCCGCACAGCCAAAGGCTGTCCAGGCATGCTGGGAGTTGTAGTTTTGCAACAGCTGGAGGCCTGCTGGTTAGGAAACACTGGTAGGCTTTATTCAGACGTCCGTAGAATGGGTCGGCATCTGTTCCACAATTATCCGGAACAGGTGTGGACCCATTCATTCTCTATGGGGCCGGAAAAGATGCACATACGCATTTCCGGAGTGCGCCTCCGATCTTCCGGTCCGTAGCTCCGCAAGAAAATAGGTATTTCTATGGGGGTGACGGCCGGGTGTATTGCGGATCTGCAATGCACTAAGGATGTCTGAATGGAGCCTAAACTTGTTTATTGGTCAACAGGATTGTGAATTGGAAAAACTACAATAATATCAATGGCTTGTGTAAGTAAAACATATAGAATAGCATGTACAGTAGTACATTGACAGAGAAAGCATATGTGACACTTATACCTAGCTAAAGATATACTTGCACAAAGATTGTGGAGTTTAAGAAGGAGAACTGCATGGAACAGCTCTGCTGATGTCCTGTGGTCTGTATGTAGACTGAAGACTGGGCTTCTTCTTCCCAGAATGCCTTGCACTACCCACAATTCCTAGCACCTCCCACAAAGCAATAATATTTATTAACAATAAAACCAGGTGCAATACATTTTTACCACCGCTAGATGGTGCTGTTACCTAACAACTACAGGAATACAGAAATTGCAGCAGAGTGAATTAGAAATGAAATAGACATGAACTAAAATGAATCTCCCTCTGCTGGAGGCAGAACAGCTCTAAACACAGAGCAGTTCAGATCTTTCCCTTATATGCCTTATGTCTGTGGAGGATCCACTCCTGATTTTGGCTCACAATGACTGATGGAAATCACTGACCAAAACACTGACGTGCAAATGAGGCACATTATAAATATATTATAGAGGGGTGAGACTTTTGGTAACGCTGTTAGTATGGGCGGGACTATCTATGGGCATTTTGATTACTTTATGCTTTGAGCTGGCCATACACTATAGATCTATGTTGGCCAGATCTACTATTTTAGCATGTATGCTAATCTTAATTTGTATGGGGCATCCTGACTCACCAAACCCCCTCCATTCCAGTGCCACTCCTCAATCCTCCTCATCAAGCTTTGTTTTCCTGACTACAATGGTGACGTACCCATGTACTGCATGTGACCACTGGCCTTATTGGCCGTGAATTACCGAAGCAAATGGCATAATGATCCAGTACCATTTTCAACTGAATCTGCATCTTCAGGACATGGAACCAGTTGAGAACTATGGCAGAGCAGAAATCCATTTCCCGCCACCACATAAACTAGTAAGTCACAGTCTGGTTTAGGCCTGTGACCTACTAGAGGCTGGGAGCTCTTTTATTACATATGTGTCCCAGTGCAGGAGGGCAATGCAGCTAGGTCATCGCCTCGCCTGTGTGAGGTCACCAACAGACTGCAGGTAGCAAGAAGATCAGTCTGCTCATCATGGGAACATGGAGAGCATTAAGTTTGTCTTTTTTTGTTTTCATTTACAAAAATAGGGATATTAGAACAATGGGGGGGACACAATAGGGGTGCATTATAACAATGTAGAGGCAAAGAAGAAAGATATAATAATGTGGGGTCACAGTAGGGGGCATCATAATACTGTGAGGGCACAAAATGGGGCATTATTACAATGTGGGGACATAAGAGTGGGCATTAGTACAATGTGGGAGTATTATATTGAGGAACACAAAAAAGGGAACATTGGTTATTTTATCGGGGCACAAAAGGGGGGGGGGCATTATTATTACAACATGGGGATGCAAATTGAGAACATTATTACAATGTGGGGGCACCAAGGGGACATTGTATTGTCAGAACATTGTCATTTAGGGGTCGCTCAGATTACGCCATTATTGTATGGTCAATCTAGGATCTATTACTGTTTGGGGAGCACTATGACTCTGTGGAACAAAAGGAAGGTATGTTTACTCTATAAGAGGTGGCTATTGCAGCCTGAAACACTATGTCGGGGGGGGGGGGGGGGAGCCAAAAATTTGCCCTGGGACTCAAAGGACCCTGGTTACACCCTTGGCTGAGGCCATTGATTGCTGCAGCCAACAACATGGTATGGCTGAGGAGGATTAGCGTGTCAGCACTGGAACAAAGGAGGTTCAGGACTGTGAGTTTAAGTTATTTTTTAAATTATTCTAATAGCTTTTAATTTGGACAACATGGACAACCCTGGTCATTGGTATTACAAAAAATGTATCAGTCCCGTGTACAGAAAAGGTTGTATTTTTAGGGGAAACATGTCTTTGTTGTTTTCTTTTGTAGTTTTTGACACAAAGTGAGCCTAACATATTTTCAAAGCATGTCTTATGTTTTTCTGATTGATTTTGCATTTCTTTCTTATATGCACAATATTAAAAATGTAATGCTTTACAATGGCATTTGAAAAACGACTATGCCCTGTAATGCTAGATCTTGCTGTCTACGCACACATTTTATATTGATTTTAAATTCAGTAACAATTCAATTTTCTAGAGGAATAATATGGACTATTAAATAATGTATAACATACTTGTATTAGAAGACTGCAAATGTCTAAGAATTTATGATTCTGCTATGAAGGATTCACCTCTCATACTTAGGTGGTGGAACAAATAATTAGCTAGTCTACAAGTATATTTTATTGTACTGTGGGATCAATGATTTTGGTTATGCCAAAAGTACAGTAGCTCACATTTATCTTTCCTACAGCTGTGTCCTGGACTTTTTTTTTTAAGAAAGCATTTTTCCTATTTAAGAAGTTAGAAGCAAAGTCAGTGGACAGTCTAGTTTCCTCCGCATTACCCCAATATCATTTGTTTGCATCCTTTGGCTATCTAGCTATCAGTATCGATTTCTAGTTAAAACAAGGGTTGTCCCACAAAAAATATTCTACAGTTTTCAAACCAACAACTAGAACTAAATACTTTTGTAATTGCATGTAATTAAAAAGTAAGTATAGCCACTGATTTATTCAATATGATGCATCTGTATAGCGCCACCTGCTGTTTGCTTGTTTTCTTATTTCTTTGACCTGCTCACTGGCCGCAGATGCTCAGTTTCATCCTTTAACTGCCTCCTAAGCTGTGATAGGGAGAGTTGAGACACGCCCCCGTTAGCTGCAGCAGAATCGACACTCCCCTTTCAGATTGATATAAATCTAGCAGAAAAAATGGTGCAGTGAATGTGGAGATCTCTGGATCCATGTGAGGTACAGGACTGGTTCTAGCTTTGTTAGAAAGACATTATCTTGTACTATATGATGTCTGATTTACATTTTTTTTTTACATTAGTCATGGTATAACCCCTTTAAAGCATAATGCTACTTAAAGGGAACCTGTCATGTGGATATTTGATTATAATCTAACTAATTATTTACAGTCATTAACTACTAAAAAGTACCTTAGATGTATTCACTTACTGGTGTGACAGATGGTTACCTCATGATATACACACAAAGATGCCATATGCCGCATGCTAATGAGCTGATTTGAGTCCAGCGTGACATCACTGAGTCCAGAGTTTTTTTTATTTATTCAGAGCTCTAGCCACTCCCCTGCCCACCTGCTGCTGATTCATATGGAAAATAACTGTCAATCAGCAGCAGTTAGGCGAGGAGAGTCAGGAGCTCATAAATATTCAGGACTCACCATTATGAGCTGGAGCTTTTCAATACAAGATTGACTGGGTCAATTAAAGAAAGTGAGCCAGCATTTCGCTAAGAGAATCAGTCACTTATTTATGTTGCCCTTAGTTAGGACACCATAAAACTGGTGACAGGTTCCCTTTAAAGCCTTATTGCACCAAGAAGTTCAGGTGTGATTACAGTTGAAGGGAAGGGGTTATCTCTGTGAACATTATAAATGGGGACTTGGGACTCCTGTCTAGGAGTCAGAACGGAAAAACACTCTGTAAGAGTGGCATCCACTGTGTCAGTTGCATCACGTGGGTGACCACTCATCTAATGTACAAATTGGAAAACCATAATAATTAATACATGTCTATAAGTCAACTGATATGAACTCATTGCCAGCATTTGCTCTCAACTATAAGTTATGATAATTCCTATGTTATTCCTGTCAGAAGTTCTGAATGAATTACTAGAAATTTACAGTCAAGGTCCGAATGGGTTTTAGCAGTTGGGGTTGTGTCCCTGCACAGTCTGTAACTATCCGTGCTGCCTGTGTCAGACTGTGCCAGGACACCCCCCAACTGGTAACACCCAGCTGGATTTTCATTGCAAACTGCTAGCAATTCATTCATAACTTCTAAAAGAAATACTAGTGGACTGGCACAACTTAGGGTCATAAGAATAGATGCTCCAGAGTTTTTATTACATAGGGAGTGCAAGTAGTTACTAAAATAGACATGCCAGGAGTGGTTACACGTCCTCTTTAAATAAGTTGTTGAGGTTTAAAGGGGTGGTCTTATGAAGACTAGAGTATATGGTCAATATATAATATTAGCCAGAAGAGAGAGCTGCTCTGTAAGAGCGGCTTTGGTTCTGATAGACTCCAGCCACCGATATATCGTATGGACAGTCATTCAACTGAATGGTTGACATGCAATA
This sequence comes from Bufo gargarizans, assembly GCF_014858855.1. Taxonomy (NCBI): domain Eukaryota; kingdom Metazoa; phylum Chordata; class Amphibia; order Anura; family Bufonidae; genus Bufo; species Bufo gargarizans. Next base: position 218,664,428 of record NC_058082.1, on the reverse strand, counting down.
GTACATTTCTGTCCCCTGACAAGATGAGCTGGTGATCAGCTAACTGATGGTGGCTGCTTTGTGAATGGTATTGTCTTTGATGAGATAAACAGTCACCATACTTAGCTGCCATAGTAAGTCTTCTGTATTTAGGAGAGTGTTCTCCTTGCCCCCTTCTCCTCTAAGCAGTATCTGATGTGCAGCTGTTTATTTGCAAGCATACCTATTCCTACTCCTTTGCACACTGGAGCACTTTATATCAGTGCTTTCACAGATGATAGCTGTAATGAGGGGCCGGTGACGCGCGCTTCCTTCGCAGCACCGCTGGCACCCTGCGCAAGGAGAGGGACTGGGACATAGCCTGCATCCTTGTCTCCATGACAGCAGGCGAGCTGCAGGAGAGCCGAGTGCCGATAATGATGATCAGTGCTCGGCTGAGTTGGGCTGCTGAGTGTCACGTGTAGCCGGCCACGTCATGTGACTCACCAGCCAGGACTATTTAAACAGGCAGCCTGCTGGCCACAAGTTGCTTGTGAATAAGATCTTTTCATTTACCAAGTTCTCTGTATTGGTTTGCATTGTACCTTGACATCAGCTCTGTTTCCTTGACCCGGTTTCTGCTGTTTCCTCTGAATTGACGTGACCTCCTGGCATTCGGACCTTGGCTTGTGTTTGTTGTGATTTGGTTATTCCTTTGTACTGACGTGACCTCCTGGTACTGACCTCGGCTTGTTTTGACCTTGCTTACTCTTTTATATGTATCTTTCGTCCTGTATTTTGACCGCTGCTTATATTTCCATTGTTTGTGTATTTATCCTTCCATGCCTGCCTGTCACTTTGTTTATTATTTTCTACAGTTTCATTGTTCCCTTTAAAGGGAACCTGTCACCAGGATTTTGGGTATAGAGCTGAGGACATGGGTTGCTAGATGGCCACTAGCACATCCGCAATATCCAGTCCCCATAGCTCTGTGTGCTTTTATTGTGTATAAAAACCGATTTGATACATATGCAAATTAAGTCAGAGCTTGAAAATATGACTCTTCTGTGCTCACACAAGTAAGATATGACTCTTTTATGTTAATTTGCATATGTATCAAATCGGTTTTTATACACAATAAAAGCACACAGAGCTATGGGGACTGGATATTGCGGATGTGCTAGCGGCCATCTAGCAACCCATGTCCTCAGCTCTATACACAAAATCCAGGTGACAGGTTCCCTTTAAGGCCAAGCACATACTCAGTTTATGGAACATCGTCCAGTTGTACACTGTCGCCTAGGGTGGACCCTGCAAGTAGGCAGGGACAGAGGTGTGAGTTGAGCTAAGGGCTGTGCATGCTCTCCCCTTCCGTGACAATAGTTTTGTCTAATACACGTACAGCATAGCTATCCTTATTTCCTGTATCACTTTCTTCACCTCTCTTTAGATGGTAAGCTCTTTTGCAGGGTGCTTTCCATGTTTGGCTGACCAAATTTCCTGTCTATAGAAAAAAGTTATGGCAAAATCATTATAGGATTTCGCCTCTGAATGCAGTTACTTCTACTTTTTTAGTCATAGCGTCCATCACATATATATGATGTAATGTACATTCCAGAAATTGGTGTAATCTTCTCTTTATGCAGTCTTAAAAGTGCATTGATGCTTGACATCTCAAATTAACATGTCCTCAAGTATGTCTTTCCTAGTTAAGTGATATGTATGACTTCTTAGCCTAGGCATCTATAAGGCAATAAGAGAACCTCAAGTTTCCTTGCTACCAACAAGTCTGCCTTTCTGCAGGTGGATATGTTGATGCCTTAGGCTACAATATCCATGCCTTCCCCAATGATCTTACAAGGTCCTTTAATGCAGATGGTTCCAATTTGAGGCCAACACTCTGAAGTAAAGCTGTATTAAGTTTCTACCCTGAAACCAACAAGTCCCTCTTGAACATTGTGCTTGAATTAAACATATTTGTCCCCTTTTTTCACAGGGCAGAGAAGGGGATCTTAAAACCACTGAAGGAAGGAAATCATTATTAGACTTTACAGAAGTAGGTCATGTGCTACAGCTGCTGATAGTTTAAGACGAAGGAACATGGGACCTCAGACGTGGAACATGACTCCCTGAAAATGTTTGAGATCAACCCAAGAAAAACTTCCTCAGAGGCTTGTTTAATAAGCATTATCTGTAATAGTCTCAATGTGTGCTTATGTTTCCTGACGAATTTGCACCTTCTTCCCACAGCTAACAAGGCCCCGTAATGGAAGACAGAACAATTTAATGAAGGAGATTTAATAGTTTGTGTTAAAACTAATATGGTCCATTAAGAGCTGTCATTTTTGTAAACAATGAAGATATATCATGTAATGCTGAGCCATCCAGAATTTTTTCTTCTTCTTTTTGCTAGCTGCAGTGTTGTAGAAGACACTCCGACAAACACTGAAATACTTAAGAACTCATTTAGATTTTTGTTTTCACATCATGGCTTTTGTTAAGTTTCCAGACAATGGGTAATGTATGCAAAATGAGTGGACATGAAAATATGGTTAAAGAGAAAAAAAAGGCAGTTCTACCAGAGGATGAAGCAAATGAGGGTTGACTTTACTAATAAATGACAGCTTTGTATTTAGAAACCTCTGGTTCTTTGAAGCATTTACAGTGTACTGCATCACTACACCCTCCAGCCAAATGGAATCAAAGATTTCTGCACAGTCCATTCAGTGCCAGCAAAAGGCACTCACATGCAATGATTTGTGGATCTCCCAGATTGTTGAGGCATAGTTTTAGTTTCCAAATTTTCTTTTTGAAATATTTGGTGTACAGGTTATGCGTTTATAAAGTTTATTATAAGGAATACGTTCCAAGTTTTTGATCAAGACAGTTTAAGATTTAGCCATACTGTACGTGGTGCACTGGAACTCATTTATTGATTCCTAGAACTATTTCCATTAAAAAACACGGAGGACAATTTTCTAACCGGTGATCAGAATTCCTTAATAGGTTATTTAAAATGGATTTCTAAAGCCAAATGATCTCTATAAACATTGAACTTATGATTGTTATATGTACATGTGTGGACTTACCGTTATCAGATATAAAGAAAGTTGGAAATATGGCATTGGGGACGGATTTATTAAGACTGTCTTTTTATATGCTAGTTTTAATTTGAAGTACCCTGGAGTTACATGCACCAAATGTATTAAAACATGCTGCCCTCTTAATAAATGTAATCCATCTTGGGTTGTCCATGTGCATAAAAATAAAATTTACTCCACCAATGAAATGGTGTATAGGGGATCCTGTGGATAGGGGAATATTTAATGTAACTGGAATATCCCTTTAATTTCTCCCTTAGTAAATCAATGGCCGTGGTACACATATTACAGACCTACCAGAAAATGAATAGAGGCTCTCCTTAGTGACATACATTTTCCCCTTAAGTGTACAAAATAAGGGTTAAAACAGATTGTAATATCTTGAGATACAGTATGCTCACTTGAAGTTACATTCACAAAGTGTGCACTACCGAGACGTTCTGATTATAATGTGTCCTCTCTGATTACTCAACTGCGGGATGTATTTATGGTTACTTGGTATGTATGTTACTCGTCTAGATCATTGTTAAATTTCACATTCTCCATGGAGAAATAAGAAGGCAAAAGGTTGGGTCCTTAAAGGGGTTATCCCATGATTAAAGGGATTGTCCCACAAAAATATTGTACAAACCAGCACCTGGGTCTGAATACTTTTGTAATTACATGTCTTTAAAAATGTATTATAACTACTGAGTTATTTAATGAAATCTAACTGTGTAGCGCCACCTGCTGTTTGCTCTTTTTTTTTATTTTCTGTACATCTCACTGAGCAGAAAGTACATGCTCAGTTCCACCCTTCAGCTGCCACTAGCTGCAGCAGAAAGGACACACCACAGAGAAAGGGCACATCTCCTAAGATGACCGCTTGAAACAAATCTAGCGGAACAATTGGAGTAATTAATAGGGAGATATCTGGATCCATGTGAGGTACAAGGCCGGTTCTAACTTTGTTAGAAATAGGTTGTCATATAGTAAATTATGTACATATAGTAAATTATATTTTACATAGTACATGACAATCTCTTTCTAACAAAGCTAGAACCAGCCCTGTACCTCACATGGAACCAGAGATCTCCCCATTCAATGCTTTGCTAAATGTATATCAAGCTAGCAGTTCAGGGGGCATGTTCTCTCTGCTACAGCTCACAGGATGCATGCTTTCTGCTGCAGCTCTCTCCCTATCCCAGCTCGAACAAAACAATAGCTGATCTTGGGGAGAACAGCTACAAAAAAGGGGCTGTCCGAGTTATGAAAAAAAAAATATAGCACTGTAAATTTGATGGGCAGCAATATATAACTAAGCTAAGCAAGTTTTAGGCAATAAAAAATTATATTTCCTCATTTCCCTGGTTCTCTTCTTTGTTTACCTGCAGTAACAATAATCTCTGCCCCTCCCCCTGCTCTGCAAAGAGAGTGAATAAGTCTGCCCTGAGTGACTTGTATGCCTGCTGGGAGACTCAGCAGAAAGTTGTATGTGTAGGACTACAAGTCCCAGCTGTACAATGACACTGCTGATACACACAGGATCTTCTCTCTGCCTGTTCTTGTGCAATGCTCTGCAGAACTCCTCTAGTCTTTCAGCTTCTGTGCCCAGCATTTGTCTCCTGACTGCCTGCAGCTACTCAGTAAAGCCTTCAGCCCTGAGTCTGTGCTGCTGAAGGGGTTAAAGTTTTTCCTGAAGAATCCAATGGGAGGGGAGACACAGGACAGAGAGCAGCAGCTCAGCAGATGGCAGAGTAGGGGGCGTGGCCAGCACAGTGACGTCTTGTGTACAGACTCATATCTGCTCTCTCAGGCTTGTGCACGAAACATCCCAGAGCACGGAGAGAGGCTGACATCACAGGTCATGTGGCCCTCAGTGAAATCTGAGAAAGCAGCAACTGTAGATGCAGTAAGTGCATGGTAAAGCTGTTACATTTAATTAGTGTTACATTTAATTAAAACATACAAAGAACAAAAAAATAACTCGGACAACCACTTTAAGAGTCTCAACACAGCAATCCAAAGTGCAAAGCTCCCTGGGAAACAGTAATATACAAAATAACTGTGGAGCCCCAGTTATAGGTTTTCAACACAGTGAAAGCCAGAAATCCCAAATCAGGAGACAGTTTAAGGATGGAACTGAACATGTGCATCCATCTTAGCAAGGTGGACAGAGAAATAAGAAAAAGGACAAACAGCAGATGGCGCTATATAGATACATTTTATTGAATAACTCAGAGGCTATGCAATTTCAAAAGTATTCACATCCAGGTGCTGGTTTGAAAACTGATGAATATTTTTTGTATGACCATTCTTATCACCACAGAAAACCCCTCAAACTACTGTAGGGACTGGGTAGGAGAAAACGTATTTCTTTGTACTCACTTGCATTGCCCTGCAGTAAGCGTGCAAACTGTCCATGTCCTACATACTAATTCCCAGGACTCCGAAGCTTAGAGAGAAATCGTACAGCAGGACTCTTGACTGCTTCATTAGCATACAAAACACGGACTGTGTGAAGACATATGCGAGCAATGCAAAGGAACAGAGATAAAAACGTATAGAATCAGAATCAGTTCTCTTTTCCTATTTAGCCATTATAGTAGTATAAGGGATTTTTCTTTGTGGCAGATTCCCTTTAAGTGGTGGTAGGATCAGAGACAAACTATCTTTGTGCCTATGGCATCAATTTCAGAATATAAACCCACTCATTCCATTAATTACCCTCTGTGGTCTCCTTTGCCATAGATCCATTTTTTATACCTACTCCTCATCCCCCCTATCCCAATCCTTCCACATATGTGCAATTTCCAATGTATGGCTTGCTGGCGATCCCACCACACATCTATAAGAGTGATCAACGGTAAAAGAAGTTGATTGTTGATTGTTTAAAGAGCCTTAATACTTGCTGATGGCACCTTACTACAAATGCTCATATCCAATGCAGTTATGGAGTTATGAGGATGTCAGCAGCTCATCTCCTGTATACATGATGTGCCGCTGATGAACGAGCATTGTTATGTCCACATAAAGACTTAACCAGCCACCAAACATTCAATGCTTGCATGATGTCTGACCAAGTCTTTTATGTGGACGTACGTGGTGCAAGGAACAAGTGTTCTTATGAATGCTCATCCATGTATATCAGCCTTAAGATCTCTACATCACAAGACCTGAAGGTTTTGGGGAGTGCAAGATTAGTGTTAGGCCTAGTTCAAACTTTAGTGTTTGGTCAGTGATTTCATTCAGTGATTTTCCGGCAAAACAAGGCGTGAGTCCAAAACACGTGAGTGAGTGTAGATCTTTTCGATTCTACCTTATGAATGAAGGCTCCATTCCTGGTTTTGGTTTAAAAATCACTGATGAAAATCGCTGAAGTGTGAACTAGGCCTTAATCAGGCAAACGCTGATAAGTCAGTTTATGGTTGGTTTGTCTCTTTAACCCCTTTCGGCTTCTAGTCTGTAGAGCTACATCCTACCTTACTATACCTCCTGCAGGCAAAGCATAAATCTGCAGTTGTTCCTGTACTGGTGGCTGTAGTGAAACCAACCTCACCACTGGGTGCCCCGTGATTATGGGCCCTCTCATCAGCCCATGCTAAACTTAAACCCCATGGCGATTTGACCGTGTTTGTGGCATCTGAGCGCAGTTTGGATATATTGAGCGCTCAGATCCAAGCCATCTGGTATGTCTATGTTTAATGTAATGGTTGGGACATTGTATATTTGAATAGTGATTTCTGTCCTATTGTCTCCACGTTTGTATTGGCGATTTCCCTTTGTCCTGAGAGATAATTGAATTACTCCTCGGTTGTCTCCAGGACAGAAGACATTGTGTAAACTGTGTATTCTCCTGTCTGTGATAATTACATCAACCCATTGTGTAAGGTAATTGTATCAGAGGCAGAGGGGAGGATTTTTTATGGGAGTGTTTTACTGTATTGTATGTGTTTATTGGTTGTCTTACAAAACCCTGTGGGTGGTACTAATGTGTAACAATGTTATATAAGAACAATAAACACACAGCTCTGGCTGACCACTGCTTGACCCTCAACACAGAGCCTTGTCTAGTTTTTGGGGGATTCACTGTATGCTGACTGATTGCTAGGAGTGTAAGGTGACTGGTGCGTTTCCTATTCGTCTGCTAGTAGCTATTCGTAAGATTCCGTTCGGAGTTTGGAGCATTTCCTTGTATGCCGTTACAGTGGCTTGTGCTTCACAGCGCTCTGCTGTTATAGAGATCAGACTGCCACAATGTCAGCCCAGCTCTCTTGAGATGACAAGGAGCTGAAATGACTGACTTCCAGTCGCTCAAAGTTAGCATTATGTGACCCAAATGCAAGAACCTCCCTACATATTCGAGTGTTACAGCAATTACGTAAGTGGGGCAAGGTACACATATGTGATATCACTATACTATACACATAAGACCCTCCGGAAAAAGGCTTGTCAGGAGAAGAAAAGGTAAGCGCTGCCATCAATCCTGTGTCATGCCAACAGTAAAGCCTCCTGAGACCATTCATGTGTGGGGTTGCTTCTCATCCAAGGGAGTGGGCTCACTCACAATTTTGCCCAAAAACACAGCCATGAATAAAGAATGGTACCAAAACACCCTCCAACAGCAACTTCTTCCAACAACCCAACAACAGTTTGGTGAAGAAAAATGCATTTTCCAGCACGATGGAGCACCATGCCATAAGGAAAAAGTGATAACTAAGTGGCTCGGGGACCAAAATGTTGACATTTTGGGTCCATGGCCTGGAAACTGGAGCAGGACTACCGAGATCTCTTCCACTCCATTGGGAAGGCTCAGCAGGACATCAAGATGACAGACTCGGATCCAGACCCATTCAGCTGGGCAGATATTGTGGAGATTTACTGGGAAGAACCCCAGGTGGCCGGTTGCCGGTGGGACCGAGGTCTCTCCACCGGTCCTGCAATGAATTGGGAGCCCAGTCTCCATTCCCCAGTGGCAGGCTGAGTTACAGGGGGCAGAGACAGTCGGTCCTGTCCCCCAGCGGCAATGTGATTTATTGGGAATTGGAAGCCCAGTCTCCATCCCACAGCAACAGAAGGATTTGTTGGGAATTGGGAGCCCAGTCTCCATTCTCCAGCGGCAGCTTAATGTACCAGGGGGAGACAGTTAGCCCCACAACCGTGCAGATGGTACCGTGGTCTCTGCACTCACAGCACAGGGGGTAGGGACAGTCGGTCGTGTCCCCCAGCAACAGGGCTGTTTAGCCAAAGGGGAGACAGTCGGTCTCCCCCTCCAACAACCAGGCTACAACCAGGCTTCTTCTGTGGTAGCACTGGCACCAGGGCAAAGTACCGCTGGTCTCTGCCCACTCAGCAACCCTCCAAGGCAGTCTACCAGTCCCCCACACAGCCATAGTGAGGCACATGGACATGGACAGGTTTCTCCCTTGCTCAGGTGTAGTAGCCATTTATTGTGGGTGGGCTGTACTACTGTTTCTATTTTGTGGGTGGGTTGCTGGACTAACAAGGGCACTGACCGGCAGAAGGTCAGATACCCTGTTAGTCTGTTTGGAAAAGGGGAGAAATGTGGCGAAACCAACCTCGCCACTGGGTGCTGGAGAAGCCTGGTTGCCAGCCTCTTGCCCCAGGATTTTGGGCCCTCTCATCAGCCCATGCTAAACTTAAACCCCATGGTGATTTGACTGTGTTTGTGGCATCTGAGCGCTGTTTGGATATATTGAGCGCTCAGATCCAAGCCATCTGGGGATATGTTAAATGTCTATGTTTAATGTAATGGTTGGGGCATTGTATATTTGAATAGTGATTTTTGTCCTATTGTCTCCACGTGTGTATTGGCGATTTCCCTTTTGTCCTGAGAGATAATTGAATTACTCCTTGGTTGTCTCCAGGACAGAAGACATTGTGTAAACTGTGTATTCTCCTGTCTGTGATAATTACATCAACCCATTGTGTAAGGTAATTGTATCAGAGGCAGAGGGGAGGATTTTTTATGGGAGTGTTTTACTGTATTGTACGTGTTTATTGGTTGTCTTACAAAACCCTGTGGGTGGTACTAATGTGTAACAATGTTATATAAGAACAATAAACACACAGCTCTGGCTGACCACTGCTTGACCCTCAACACAGAGCCTCGTCTAGTTTTTGGGGGATTCACTGTATGCTGACTGATTGCTAGGAGTGTAAGGCGACTGGGTGCGTTTCCTATTCGTCTGCTAGCAGCTATTCGTGAGGTTCCGTTCGGAGTTTGGAGCATTTCCTTGTATGCCGTTACAGTGGCTTGTGCTTCACAGCGCTCTGCTGTTATAGAGATCAGACTGCCACAATGTCAGCCCAGCTCTCTTGAGATGACAAGGAGCTGAAATGACTGACTTCCAGTCGCTCAAAGTTAGCATTATGTGACCCAAATGCAAGAACCTCCCTACATATTCGAGTGTTACAGCAATTACGTAAGTGGGGCAAGGTACACATATGTGATATCACTATACTGTACACATAAGACCTCATGCACACGACTGAATTTTTGGTTCGCATGCTGACAGCACACGGATATCATCTGTGTGCTATCCGCTCCGCAAATGATAGAACATCACCTATCCTTGTCCGTTTTGTGGGCAAGAATAGACATTTCTACAATAGGGCCTGTGAAAAGGAATGCACACAGACCGCATCTGTATTTTACTAATCTGCAATTTGTGGACCACAAAATGTATACAGTAAAAAAAGAAAAGAATACAAATATTTAACTAAAGTAAAAAAAAATTAAATCACCTTCAGAATATGCCATTCCACGATCAGAGTCAGGAGCACTGCTAGACCATATCCCCTGAAGGTATTGCGTGGTCACCGTCAGAGAGACTGGTGGTCAGAGACCCCGATAGGTTGCATTGGTCACAGCTAGGAAACTATTTGAACGCATGGCTGAGTGAAGCCGACTACCACAGTGTGAATACTAAGCTAGAGGTGAGTTAGGGAAAACCTCTGTATAGTGAGCTCCTAGCTGGGCAAGGATTTATTGTTTTGTGTTGATGTAACAAGTTGTGATGTGAAGCTGCGACTTCATGGTGCCAAGTGATGCCAAACTTGGAAGTTTGATGTGCTGCGTGACAAATAAAGCACTGTTTGAGCTTGAAAACCCTGCGGTTTGATAAGAAGTCTGTCATCGTCGCCCCAGACAGAGAGAGCGATCCCTTACAATATATACTATATATATATATATAAATATACACATACACACACTGCATTATATATATATATATATATATATATACAATTTAAACCTTGTCGCACTCTGTTCTCGCTTGGAGTAGGGTTCCCACCCCAATTGTCAGTGAAGAAAAGATTCCAGCATATGATGTGTTAAATAGTTTTTTTTATAATTATTATTATTATTATGATGTTACTGCGGCTTTGAGTAACGTTTCGGCCTATGGCCTTCTTCAGACTATGCCGCTGGTGAGAGAAGGAATAAGGTTGAGCGCAGTGTAGAATGCGGATATACCGCTGGTGAGGGAAGTGCTAAATGATATACATACATACACACACACACTGCATTATTAGTTTGACCATGTCTGACAAAATCGCATGTTCATGTGAATACTGGCCAAGAACAGCACTGTTAACTAATACTGCCAATACCACATAATGTCAAAGACAGACCTCTGCCTCCACTATGCGCCCGCAACTCAGCTCCATTGCATCGCCAGCAACCAGATTTCATAATGTTACAGTGTAGGGGCTATTGCACGCGCATAATGTGGCATCATTTCAAGGAATCGTCTCAGTTTGGAACCAGGCACTTATCATTGTGTCAACCTCACTGTCAGGGCCAATCGGAAAGGGATCCAACCTCCCGGGTGGATCAACCCCTCCAGAATTATAGTCAGGTAAGGGGGACAACACACGTAAGTGTAGTGTACCCCGAACCGTCTCACTGTTTCGGTCCATAGACAGTGTAATGGGGATCTCCCATATAGACCACTTAATAGCAGAGATTAATTTTGACACAGCGTGGATACAGTAGCAGAGGAAAATCTATCCAGTTAATTTTATACACATAGAACATCGCGAGCTGTCACATGTGTCCGAACTTCTATGTTCACTATTTCCGCATCAGTCTGCATGGTGTCTAAAAAACAAAAAGAGAAAATTACTCGTATGCTTGTGAATCTTATCTAAATGCTACCTTCACAACAGGGATCATGCCAGAGAACATAGGTTATGGGGTATCAGGCAAACAGTCATCTAAATACATCCAGGATTATATTCCACATTTAACCCTTTAGGTTTTAAGCTATCAAGAGTGTAAATCCACCACATTTCTTTATTTTTCAATATTTTTAATCGATTACCCTCTCTCCTGGGGGGAGGTACATGGTCTACAATCCAGCATATTAATTCACGTTCTGTATGTTTCTGCTCAGAAAAATGCTTCGGTACCGGTAGATCACGCCGTTTTTGACGTATTGAGACTCTATGATTATTCAGCCTGGTTTTCAAATCAGTTGAGGTTTCTCCCACATATATAATATTACATGGGCAGGTTAACACATAAATTACAAAATTCGAATTACACGTCAAATGAAAGTTGATAGGGTAAGTTCTACCAGTGGCAGGATGTGTGAAGCTGCGACCCTTGCCAATATATTTGCAATTTACGCAGCTTAAACACGGAAAACTGCCCAATCCATATTTTGTCAATTTCATTTGACGTGTTCGCTGCTTTGTACCACAATCCGCTCTTACCAATTGATCCTTCAGACTGCTAGCTCTCCGGTATGAAAACAGGGGAGGCAGTCTGAATTCTTGAATATCACTGAATGTATTTCCCAGTATACTCCAATGTTTTTTAATAATCCTATCTATATATATATATATATATATATATATATATAAAAACAGTACAGACCAAAAGTTTGGACACACCTTCTCATTCAAAGAGTTTTCTTTATTTTCATGACTATGAAGGCATCAAAACTATGAATTAACACATGTGGAATTATATACATAACAAAAAAGTGTGAAACAACTGAAAATATGGCATATTTTAGGTTCTTCAAAGTAGCCACCTTTTGCTTTGATTACTGCTTTGCACACTCTTGGCATTCTCTTGATGAGCTTCAAGAGGTAGTCACCTGAAATGGTCTTCCAACAGTCTTGAAGGAGTTCCCAGAGATGCTTAGCACTTGTTGGCCCTTTTACCTTCACTCTGGGGTCCAGCTCACCCCAAACCATCTCGATTGGGTTCAGGTCCGGTGACTGTGGAGGCCAGGTCATCTGGCGCAGCACCCCACCACTCTTCTTCATGGTCAAATAGCCCTTACTTTCAAAGTTTTCCCAATTTTTAGGACTGACTGACCTTCATTTCTTAAAGTAATGATGGCCACTCGTTTTTCTTTACTTAGCTGCTTTTTTTTTTGCCATAATACAAATTTTAACAGTCTATTCAGTAGGACTATCAGCTGTGTATCCACCTGACTTCTCCTCAACGCAAATGATGGTCCCAACCCCATTTATAAGGCAAGAAATCCCACTTATTAAACCTGACAGGGCACACCTGTGAAGTGAAAACCATTTCAGGTGACTACCTCTTGAAGCTCATCAAGAGAATGCCAAGAGTGTGCAAAGCAGTAATCAAAGCAAAAGATGGCTACTTTGAAGAACCTAGAATAGGACATATTTTCAGTTGTTTCATACTTTTTTGTTATGTATATAATTCCACATGTGTTAGTTCATAGTTTTGATGCCTTCAGTGTGAATCTACAATTTTCATGGTCATGAAAATAAAGAAAACTCTTTGAATGAGAGGGTGTGTCCAAACTTTTGGTCTGTACTGTATATATATATATATATATATATATATATACACAGTATATATATATATATATATATATATATTCAGTATAATAGATTAATAGATGCAGTGGACACAGGTATGTAGTGTACCCAGTGGTGTACTGATATGTGAGGTACGAGGTATAATAGATAGTGTGTACAGGTATAAAAGGTATAGTATATACAACAGTGCACTGATATATGAGATGCAAGGTACAATAGATGCAGTGGACACAGTTATGTGGTATATCCAGCAGTGTACTTATATATGAGGTACAAGGTACAATAGATGCAGTGTGTTAAGATATATAGTATATACAGCAGTGTACTGACATGTGAAGTACGAGGAATAATAGATGCAGTGGGTGCAGATATATAATATATACAGCAGTGTAGTGACATGAGATACAAGGTTTAATAAATGCAGTGTGTTAAGCTATATAATATATAAAGCAGTGTACTGATAGGTGAGGTACAAAGTACATTAGATGCAGTGTGTTAAGATATATAGTTTATACAGCAGTGTACTGATATGTGAGGTACAAGGTATAATAGATGCAGTGTGTTAAGATATATAGTATATACAGCAGTGTACTGATATGTGAGGTACGAGCTATAATTTATACCTCATACCTCACATATCATACACTGGTGTACTTCCTGGCCTCGAATAGGTAGTGGGAGGGGATAGGAATGGGGCATGGGGGCCCAATTTAGATTTTTGCTATGAAGCCCAGTGATCCATCAATAAACTTATAGTATAACCACTGCACTGTATACGCCATAAGTGTCCAACAGGTGTGGGTTCCACCTCTAGGACCTGCTCCTATCTCAAGAATGAGCTCCTATTTCGTGCCGCTGTGAGTGGAGAAGAGGTTGCGCATGCTTAGCTCTCTTTAATCACGTCTATGGACTTTTGGAAGAAGAGTCTAGTAAGCTTCCTCTGCTTATTTTACAAGTCTCATTGCAGTCAATGGAGAGAGCCACACATGGTGGCCTCGTCAATGTTACTGGTGACGTGTGCTGGAACTCCTATTTTTAGATATAGATATGACATAAAAGTCCACTTGGGACAACCCGTTTTGTCTCTCACATATAGGTACAAATTATGTTTAAAGGTGTTCTCCTAGAATGATTTAACCCTTTCCAAACCTCCGCTGTACATATAACTGCAGTCTTTAAAAATTGTACCCGCTCATGAGCTCAGTGGGTACCATAGCTGCGGGTTTTCAGCTTTTTTAAACAGTAGACACCTGTGGCTAATGTGTGCAATCGACAATAACACAAATCGCAGAAATTTAACCCCTCAGATGATGCAATCAAATGTGACCACAGCATCTGAGCACTGAAAACCCAGAAACGCTGCACTTCTGGGCCCGGAAACACTCCTCCACACGGCAATTGGTATTCTGACACAGAAGTCTCTGACTGGTTGTGAGTGGTAATCTCTGTACAAGCAATGGTAGATAGCTGAACTCACTAATATCCCTAGGTCGTGGTACCATTTGTATGTGAAAATCCAGTGAGGATAATACAATGGAGATGCTTTAGTAAATTATTGAGTTTACCTTGAGCACACATGCTCTCACCAGCTCTGAGTCTGCTGCAGGAAAGGAAGACACAGGAACAGAGCACAGGATGTGATGTCACAGGAAGGGAGGAGTAGAACAGAGAAATGGAATTTACATAATACATTAGGAAACCAATAACAAGAATGACCACAGGGTGACAGCACTACATTACATGGTAATGATATATTAACACAAATACAACCATTATCTAAATGGAAGAAATAAATGCTGGGACAGCACAATTGGGGTAGATGTTTATTTGCTTTGATGCATTGGGTCTCTCTGAAGAAACTAAGTGTATCAAAGGTGTAGTTCCTATAGAGGCCTGTAGGTGTCAGGGCTCCAATGGATAACAGAAAATGGGGCTTACAATGCAGTATTAATTCACTGCAATGTAAGCTAAAAGCAGTCTGAAGATTGCATATTCTAGACCCCTAGGGGGGCTACAAAAAAGTGAAAAGTATTTTAAAAATATAAAAAAATATAGTCAAATCACCCAACTTCCCCCTGAATTAAAATAAAAATAAACAATAAAAAATAAACATCATAGGCATTGCCGCATCCCAAAATGCCCAAAATATTAAAATATGTGTTTATCCCATACGATGAGTGTCGTAATGGAAAAAAAATTAACACGGCTGATGTGCTTATTTTTTTTTATTGCTTCACTTATAAAAAATTATCACACATAAAGTCACACACAAAAGAAGTCACACACATACATACTCCAAAATGGTATTGATACAAACTACAGATCATCCCACAAACAAATGAGCTCTCATACAGATCCGTAGACCTTACTATGAAAAAGGTCAGAATATGACAATAAATTTTTTTTTTGTTTTGTTTTAAAACACAGGAATATATATAAATTTTGTATTGTTGTAATTGTGCTGACCCAGAGAATTAAGAGCATAGGTAAGTTTTACTACATAGAGAATCCTGTAAAACCCCGTAAAAACAAAACTCCAATTCCAATTTCTAAATATATAATTCTCAATGAAGAACGTCTTTTTTTGAACTTCTATATGAATCTTACGGTAAGATTAAAGAGACATTCTGTAGACATTGGCTAATAATATGTGATATATAGATGGATTGGATATCTCTTCATTGTAATGCTGCGTTTTATTGTCTAAGTAATTTAATTTCAACTTCTACCTTTTAAATGCCTATATTTAGGGCTTATAATGTCCAACTCGCTTAGGTCTCTGGCACCCTTACTGCCGATGAGTGTCTCTTCTCGCTAAGGTTATGTTTTTATGGATCTGTGTTATGTAGCAAGTAGTCGTAGTTCCTAATCTAGGTCTAGCATTAACACAAATGGGTGGTAATAATAAAATGACTTTTCAACTGCTCCAGCAGAACTAAATCCACATTATATCATTTATCCCTTCCAGGCATTTTAATACTTGTATAATCTCTTGATGGATTCTTTATGAGGGGTTATGAAATAGCTTTTACAGCAATGTGGTTTTGCTACCATTTGTGAATAACTGTATTATGTGCAGTGTATATATAAATATAGGTTTATGCATTTTTATGCTTGAAAATTATGTCCAGGGATGTCCTAAAGATATTATATAACATGCAGCCTGGACATTTACACCCTGGTACGCTGCAATCTCCAATGTAACACATGGAGTATAATTTTAAACTTAGACCTTTGTCTTTAACACAGTTACCATACATAAACAGAATACTTAAGCCGTAAAATTAATTGAACTATTCATTATTGAACATGTGCATGCCATAAAATGTGAAAGCTCTTCATGTATCAGTGTGTCTGAATGTCTATATGCACAATTTAACTTAGAAGAGTAAAGATCTATCTATCTATCTATCTATCTATCTATCTATCTATCTATTTATCTATCCCCTATCTCTCCCCATTCTATGTGCTCCCCTACCATAAACTAAATTCAATTTAACAAATATATATGTACACACACAAAATGAACCATTAAGCTGGTCCATATGCCTTACCGTATGGGCATCATAGAACTGGACTTCCACAATGAGCAAGAGAGGAGTTGCTATCAAGCAGCCACACTTGCCCTGGGGGGCTTGAGCTGTTCATGGCTAGCATCAGGGGCAGACGCAGACAACGTGTGTTACTTGTGCCTTGTGCGGGCTCCCATTCTCCTGGCATACCCACAAAGGTACACAAACCCAAATCTTCTAATATTTCAAATAGATTATAAAAATATTCACATTTATTTACTGCATATTTTACTATTTTTTATAAAGAGTTTATTTTATTTGGACAACCCATATTCATTGGAACATTCCACAGGCAATTCGCTGATCATGAGGGTTCTGCCAAGATCCCTGGTGGTCTAGAGTAGGGAAGAGGTTGATTAGTGATAAGGTAATTCATTATGCAAATCGATTTGTTCGTCTTAACAAGTTCTCTGTCTGTGTAGGATAATACCCCACTGCCCCAGCAGATTAACATGGCTGTATATCTTGTGCAGCCTTGATAATCTCGCGCATGAGCATTTACTGCAAGTATTGGCACAGTAGCAGATTATATGCCTACAAAAACACCTGTGTTGTAGGCTCCATTTGGCAGCATGTAGCTTTATTTTGTTCTGGTAAATTGACTGACACCCTGACGGGATCTAGTTGACCCTATTATAAGACAAGGGAGTTTACTGTTGGTTTTCTTCATGTGACAGATCCATCAAAGCTTGAATTTCTTTTTTTTCTGATCCTCCTACAGAACAGAAAAATTGTATACTTAACACATGTTCATTCTGCCTTAGTTAAGTAATCAGATTTTCTATAAATCACTGTTATATCCTTTGAATCTTTTTTTATTAGAAATAAGGGGAATTTATAATTTACAGTGGCCTTGGTGTCAGTTTTAAGTCTGTCTTGGCTTAGTGAGGTCGCACCAAAGTTATGAAATGGTGCACAGTAATAATCGGCAAAAGTGCAATGTGATATGAACCTATGTCTGTAAAAGTGCACCAGGAGGTTGCCTGGCATGGAGATGAGACTTTTTTGCAACTTTTTGAGACTTAAAGGTGTTCTAATCTGCAATATTGACCTACTTTTCAATCCATTTAGAAAAAAGTGGCTAGGATCGCCAAATGTCGCAAAATTTGACCAAAGGTTGCAAAAAATATATAAAACCACACAACTGGTGTGGCAGACCGGATAAATGTCCCTGATAGTAGTTTGTGACTTTTTACTTTGGCATGTTGCTGTTAAAAATGAACATAGGTTGTCATATACTTTATTAAATGTTACAAGCATGATTAGACCATCTTTCATCATTACAGCTTACTTTGCCCACTTCATTTTGATATAAAAAGATGAAAGTTTAAAACTGGTTGTCAGCTTAGTAGCTAAGAGGGGCCATGCATGACAAGCATTGTAGGGAATTAAATTACACAAGGCTTCAAACTAATTTACGTAAACCTCTCACCTTCTTCAAAAAGTTTACAAAACCAATTTTACTGATTTGCATGCTTATTTGAAACATCTACATCTAAATGTTCCTTACCACATCTTAAAGGTACAATGTATACTTTTTCATATACTTTTTATTTTTTATAGCTTTTTTATAAAAGCATTCTCTGCCCTTTTAAAAACTATAAGAAGAGTCGTAGACACTGGACAAAGTGTTAGGACACTTTTATGTGGTGAGAAGTTTGCATTCATATTTGTAAGCTAAAACCTGGAGTGTAGCCTACATAGAAAAGTATCATGGAAAATGTGCAGTTTTTTTGCTGTAATACTCTACAATTTTTATATTTTTGCACAGTTTTTGTCAGGGGTGCACCACCAATGAGGCGAGATGAGGCGATTGCCTCAGGCTGCACCAGGTAGGGGCAAGAGGGGGGGGGGGGGGCAGCAGAAGGGGGAATTATCTGTTTCTGCAGTTTAGTATTGGGAAGCACAGTGGGCACAGTATATGGAGCTGTATTACACTGTATGTTTTGTAGAGCTGTATGTAATGTTTTCCAAGTATGCCTTTAACAGTAGGGCTGGAGGGAAGAGGTTAGGTTAAGAAATTGGCATTGGAAGGTTGAGGCACCATTTCAGTTTTCGTCTCAGGCAGCAGAAACGCTAGGTGCACCCCTGGTTTTTGTGCCAGACCATTACTCCCATACAGTGCCGGACTGGGGTACCTAGGGCCCACCAGTAAAATTTATTTTGGGGGCCCACCCTACAGATACATTCAAATATAATAAATAATCTAACAAGTTTGGTATATGACTATAGGCTGGTTGAGGTGCTGTACATTGAATATATGTATGTAGTGCAGTGAGTTTATTGTGTTATGTGCCACTTGGGCAGGGGGTGGGAGACTAGGCTCACCTTGCTCAGGGGCCCACCGGGGGTTTCCCCTGTACCCCTGTGGGCCAGTCCGAGCCTGCTCCCATACCTGGTACCCAGTGGGAAGCTTAGAGGCATTTTTACATTATAGTAAGTGATGTCCTATCCCTTGTGATTGCCATCCCTTTCTGATTAGTGGGGATCTGACTGCTTGGACCCCCATGCACCTCAAAACAAAGAAGTTGCAGGACTCGTTAAGTGCTGTTGCTCCTTCACAGTGTTTTACTTGCCTAGCAATGCCATCATCTGTGATGGGAACCTGAATGGAGCTGTATGGCATTTCCCTGCACAGTGCGTGACTTGGAGTATCTGTGAATGGAGTAAGCTGAAGGAACCTCAGTCTCTCTGTTCTTCTGATTGGTGTGGGTCTCAGATGTTAGACCATCTGTGATCATAATGTTATGGCATATCCTATTGATATGCCGTAAAAAATATAAATAGAAAATGCCACTTTGCGATCTGCATGTTAGTGGCCAAAGAAAGGACATGTGCTATCTTTTGTGAAGTGGCCGCATTGACCTGGAAGCACACGGAGGCCCTTCCCATTGAAGTCAACGGGCCCGCACCGTGATACAGCATGCACTTGGCGGTGTCCGTATTTTGTGGATCCACGGTTTGTGGTTTGCAAAATGGGCTCGGGCGTGTGAATGCACCCTTATCCAAAGAAAAGCGTCCTTTTAGGCTGGTGCTACATGGCGACTTTGGCTGAAATACGCATTGCACAAGCAAAGATAGAAGTGTAACACTGCAGCAGCACAGCTAGGGAAAGCGATTTTTGGAATTTGATAATTCCTGAGTCTACAACCTGATAGTTGTAGTCATGGCCACTTACATAATACGGCTCAACCAAGGGATTTGAATTAAGGGGAGTGGGAAGCCAGAATTCTACATATTTACATAGGCATTCATGTTATTTAGTTCTGAGAAATCAACTAAAGGGGTAATTTGTAAAAAAAAAACTAAAAACGCCGTTCTTAATAACACCGATAGCTGGATCCGGCAAGGTTATGAAGAGGCGCAGGCACATAACTTTGGCAGATCCTGTGCCATTCCTTGCTGGCTGGCTTACATTTAGACCATTTTCTATACCTAAAACAGGCGTGGAATGAGACGGGCCTGGCCTTTTGTCCTCTTCCCCATCCATGCCACACCCACTTTTTTTGACCTGGCCCGAGCGGGGAAAAGTGGCAGATTGCAACGCAATCTGCACCACAAATGCACCTAATATAGGCCAATTTCTGGATAATAAATGGCCCCTAAGTCTTTTTTGAAACTGTTAGCTGTTCCTGCTATGACAATGTCCGGAGGTAGACTGTTCCACAGATTCACCGCTCTACTGGTAAAGAAGCCTTGTCACAATATTACATCTCTGTCCTGCAACAGCGGCATCGTGATTCTGCCATCTTTGGCTGTGTGACCTGTCATCGCAAAGTCGCCATGTACCTCCAGCCTTAATTGCTTGTTTTGTCGTTTGCTTCAATAATTTAGAAGGTATGAAGGCAGAAAAGACAAATTACACTCCGTTTTGTTCATCCAACTTTAACCTCTCCATTTATTTCCATTTGAGTTTTTTTTTTTTAGCAGAACGCTATTAATATACATTAAGCAGAACTTCTGTGGATAAAATGACTTCAACAATATGATTTTTATTTAAATGTTCTATCAAGAGAATTGTTCAGCAGAGATCTTCTTAATGAATTAGACTTTATCACAGCCGTTTATGGCTAATGGTTGTCTTTTTTATGTGTAAAGGAAGTTTTAGAAATCTTTCATGCATATATACTTCACATATAAAAGTATATAGAATGTGACACCATGTAGGCAATCAATCCCTCAATTGACCTTCTCCTGCTCCTCATTGACCTTCGTCACTTTTCAAAGATCTACATATTTCCTTTTTAATTTTCTAACACGTTATTTCCCATGTATTTTCCCGAGACATGGAAATGCATTCATACAAAATAATATACCACTTTCATTTTCATTACCCTGGGGGTATTTTAACAATTGCAGGAGTTCATCAAAGAAGCAATTAAATGTGCCAGAATCTGCCTTGGGGAATATGCCCCTCTCAAAATTACCAATAAGCATATGCATATAGCACACCAAAAAATCCATGCTCTTTGATCCCAAGTAACTCAAGAACGCTGGTGCCCCACTGCTAAGGGCAAGCTTCCTGGCCAGATCCCTATGAATTAGAATTAAAGTAAAAATCCCAAATGAACACCCCACATCTACATGTCAACTCTCTGTGTATTAACTAAAAAATGTATAATTAATTATTTAAATAAATATCCCCTTCACTGATTAGTCACTTTTGACCATATTTAAAATTTCCACAACCTTCCCAGAGATCAAATTTTTAAAATAATTACAATGTAACACGCATTACAGCAGATGTTTTCCATGTGTAATTTTCCATTTATTGCCATCTACAACTAATTACGGAATGTATTCAGTTCTAATCCAGGATGATTTCTTTATTCGGGATAAACTGTGTCGAACTCAAATATACAGTATGCTGCTGTCTATATTTTCACTAGAATGCTTATACGTGTGTTCAGACACGAGTGAAAAACTTTAGAAGTTGATACGTCACAGTATCCAGTAATTTTCTCTGCCACAGAATGCCAAATAATACTTCCATGTAATGTCCACACAACAGTGTCATTCAGTGCCTGAATAACACCACCATACAATGCCGAAATAGTGAATAGATTATCGCTAATGTTCCTGATGTCTAGAACAGTGAAGGGATAAATGGTAGGATACCTGGTGGTCCAGGGCAGTTGTGGCTTACATGCTTTGGTCTTAGGTCCCTCCTGGTGGTCCATTCCTTAGGGTTCACATAGGTAATTGGATTCCTGAGTAATTGCTAAGTTTTCTAATCCTTCAAGCTGGGCTTGATCAGGGGATCTACCATCAGGCTCCCTACCTCCCAGTTCACTGGCACTTGGTTTATTTTATCGCAGTTTCTTTAGTGTATTATTAGTAAAAGCTCAGATATGTGTAATACAACAACATATTGGTCAAGGAGGCATTTACCATGTAAGGCTGGATTCACATGGGTGTTGCGGGAAAAGATGCGGGTGCGTTGTGGGAAAATGCGTGATTTTTCTGCGCAAATGCAAAGCGTTTTAATGCGTTTTGCACACGTACCCAGACCCGAACCCGGACTTCTTCACAGAAGTTCGGGTTTGGGATCGGTGTTGTGTAGATTTTATTATTTTCCCTTATACCATGGTTGTAAGGGAAAATAATAGCATTCTTAATACAGAATGCTAAGTAAATTAAGGATAGAGGGGTCAAAGTATAAAAAAAAAAAAATTAACTCACCTCATCCACTTGTTGGCGCAGCCCGGCTCGTCTTCTTTCTTCTTCTTTGAGTACCTGGGAGGAAAAGGACCTTTGATGACGTCACTGCGCTCATCACATGGTCCATCTACTTCTCACCAACATGTATTTTATTGTATGACTTTTTCTGAATGTTATTATAGGTCTATTCCTGGTGTACTGTTCCAAACTACCATCTCTTTTTAAAAATTCCCAATTACTTTGTATTATCCTCTGTATATTGTCAGCCATTGGACTATATCTGAAGGAGAACACAAATCTCTTGTCCCCACCTTTGCTTTTGTCATTATTCCTTCTTTTTTTTTTTTTTTTTATAAATCCCATTGGGAAAACTCGCCAGCTTTTTTTATGGCTATTTCTAGGACTTCTTACGGGTAACCGCTATTCATTAATCATTCCTTTAATTCCAGAGCTTGTGTTCCATACACGGTCTTGGTGTTATTTATTCTTCTTAGGCCTCATGCACACGAACGTATTTTGTTTCCATGTCCGTTCTGTTTTTTTTTCTGCGGATAGGATGCGGACCCATTCATTTCAATGGGTCCCCATAAAATGCAGTGTCATGGTAGGTAAGATAAGGGAAGGAAACAGAACACTGCAAAGCAAAAAAAAAAAAAAAAAATAGGCCCCAAAAGCTAGGGAACAAAGGGGTCACCTCCTAGCAATCCCTAAAACACTTTCCCTAAGCTGCTATGCCCATGTGCATATCTCGGTGGTAGACATGCCCACGTAGACTAAAACACACTGTACCAAACCCTCAGCTGTAGGGAAGAGGGAAAGAGACACCCAGCTCCTTCAACAACTGAAGGAGCTAGCGTCTCCCTAGAGGCCTAGTCAAAACAGACACAGAAGGAAAAAGGGAAATGTAACAGGGCGCCGAAGGCGCATTCGGTCTCCCATCAGCCGCAGACCTGCTGCTTAGCTTCGGGAGCGAGGAGCTGTGTTTGGCCTCATTCCCAGGGAGGCTCCCTGCTCCTAGGTCTGCCTTTCAAGGAAAGCTGTAAACTTTATTTTCGACTACGACCCCACTCCTCTGGTCCTGACCCACAGAGGGTTGGTATTGTCATTTCCTTGCTTCAAGGGGACCCCCAGATATGGGCCTTTTCTTTACCACCAGATTCCCCTTGTCTTAGCTCCGTGGACCTCTTTTTCCAGGCGTTAGGGGTTCTTTATGATGAACCTGACCGAGCCTCTGTGGCAGAATCCAATCTTAAGGCCCTCACTCAGGGAAATCGTCCCGTGGAGGATTATTGTACGCAGTTTCGCAAGTGGTGCGTTCCTTCGGGCTGGAACGAACCAGCGCTCAAATGTCAATTTAGGGCAGACTTGACTGAAAAGACAAATTATATGTTGGTTTGTTATCCCTGTCCTGACTCTTTAGAGGAGACCATGACGCTAGCCATCAGACTAGATAGACGGATCAGAGAGAGACAGCGGGAGCATTTGTTTTCTCCTCATACCCTTCTTCAACCTGAGACTCCCCCCCTTGAACCCAGGAGGAAAGCCCACTCGGACGAGCCCATGCAACTCGGGATGACGCAAAGAGAACTACGGTGTTGTCGCGGCTCTTGTTTTTATTGTGGAGATCCAGAACACTGGATCCGTCAGTGTCCTAAAGCTCCGCCTTCTGGAAAATCATCCAAGTCTGAGGGATTCAGGGACAATGTACTCCCGGAGGTGGTAAGAAGTAAACTATTGCTGCCGGTTTCTATTGCCTTTGGGGTCTTAAAGGGGCCAGGAAATGCCTTTGTGGAATCAGGGTCAGCTTTTAGTTTTATTGATTACAAATTCGTTGATCAGATGGGAATTCCTATACTAGAATTGCCCACCCCGATCCAGTTTGTCACCATCGAGTCTACCCCCCTGCTAGGGGGCACAGTAAAATTCCATACTCTGGAGGTTACCCTATCTGCAGGGATCTGCCACTCTGAGAAATGTTCCTTCTTTGTTTTAGAGAATCTTCCAGTTCAGGTAGTCCTTGGTATGCCCTGTCTTCAGCAACACAATCAGGTCATTAACTGGAGTTCGGGTGAGTTAGAGAGATAGGGGCCTTACTGTAATTCTTGCTTAACCGTAGTTCAATCTGGGGTCTCATCAGACATTCTTCATTTTATTTCTGATTATTCAGATGTTTTTTTCCACCTCTGAGACAGATACTCTCCCTCCCCATAGGTCTTATGACTGTGTTATAGATTTGATACCTGAGTCCAAATTTCCTAAAGGACGGATTTATAATCTGTCTGGTCCTGAGCGCAAGTCCATGAAAGACTACATCCAGGAGAGTCTCAAGAAAGGACATATTAGGCCCTCCACCTCTCCCCTGGAAGCAGGATTCTTTTTCGTTAAAAAGAAAGATGGTGGTCTCAGGCCCTGCATCGACTACAGAAATTTGATTAAAATTACTATTAGGAATCAGTATTCCATCCCGTTGATTCCTGATTTGTTTAACCAGATTTTGGGTACTTCTTGGCTTTCTAAATTTGATTTGAGAGGAGCTTATAACCTAGTTCGTATTAAGGAGGGAGAATAGTGGAAAACTGCTTTTAATACTCCAGAGGGACACTTTAAGTATCTGGTTATGCCATTCGGTCTTTGCAATGTCCCAGCACTCGGTCTCCCATCAGCCGCAGACCTGCTGCTTAGTTTCGGGAGCGAGGATCTGTGTTTGGCCTCGTTCCCAGGGCGGCCTTGCTAGCTGGGAGGCTCCCTGCTTCTAGGTCTGCCTTGAGCGCCAAGCTGATTACTCGGTGCTCGCCTTGTTTGTCTGTCGGTCATGTGACGTGACCCTCATTCCCCACTATAAATACAGGCGGCCTGCTGGCTACAGCTTGCCTGTGATTTTCGTCCTATAGGCTGTGTACTTTATTGTTATTAAGCTACCTCTGGAATTGAACCTCAATCCGCCTCTTGACACCTCTTCTGCCTGCTCCCTGTACCTTGACGCTACCTCTTGGATTTTGACCTCGGCTTGTTTACGGATTTGTCTTTGCCTCTTCCCTTGTTCTGACGTGACCTCCTGGACTGACCTCAGCTAGTTGACCTGCCTCGTCTTCCGTTTTTGTTCTACCTCTTGTCCGCTTATTGTAACTTCTCAGTGGCTGTCCCCTTCCCTGCTGTCTCTTTCTCTCTGCTTGCACTTAGTAGGTTAGGGACTGTTGCCCAGTTGCGCTCCGTCACCTAGGGTGGGTGGTGCAAGTAGGCAGGGACAGGGGACCGGGTGGCATCTCATTTCACTTCACGCATCTATGTTCAGGTTTGCCAAAAATACTATTCAGATTTTTCGAGGGTTTGCTGAAAACAATTTTTTGAAAAAATTCCTTTCGGAAGGATTTCTCACTCACGCTCGAAAAAGACTAAAAAGTTTTGTGCAAAGTCACATGCAATAATTCTCTATATAGGCGCTATGTGAATATCTCTTTGTATTTACTACAATCCATGCATTTCTTAGTTGTTATATACTTAATTTCTCATAAGAGTCTTTGCATGGATGTATATTCGGATGTTTTCAGATTTTTTCAAAGATCGCCGAAGAGAATTTTTTAGAAAAAATCTTCAAAGAGATTCTATGGACAAAGTTCCGATTCTGTTTGTATTCAGAAAACAGCGATACGAAAGTCTCTGTGCAATAATCACATGCAATAGTTCTCTATATGGGCACTGTGTTGTTATCTCTTTGAAAGATATAGGTATGATATCAGTACCAATAACCCACACTTGTGGGCTTACCTGTCCTTTTTATTCAGCTGGTTTTTCTGAGTAGTTGTCACTTCCGACTTTAGGCCGGCGTCCCGGTCTTTGCTGTATCAGCGTCTTAGTACTCTATGTTTCGCATGGGGTGTATCCCCAATGATGGCTGTCAGCTGGTTAAAGGTAGGTTAATATAGAGAGTCTTGCTTGAATCCTCGATGTCCTTTACTTTTAACAGTGCACTGTTCATTCGGGGTTCAGTCTTTCTGGGGTGAAACTTTCGCCAGACGCGTTTCGTGGATAACTCTCCCCTTCCTCAGTGGCATCACCCCCTGCAAGTGAATGATGGATTTTATACCCCTCTAGTCTTGTGAAAAAAAGGTATCATGGGAAAAAATATGGATCTTCCTCATCTATATTTCTTTCTTTTCTTTCTTTGTTGATGATATTTTTCTTGTTTTGGCTGTCCATGATCACTCCAGGATTCATAAATAGTGTAATTTAGTTGATTTTTACATATTTCTATACATGCGTTTTTTGGTTGCGTTTTTTGTGCGTTTTTTCTTATGATGCGTTTTTTTCTCTATTAGTGCGTTTTTTTGATATTTGTTGCATTTTTCACTTCTAAATCAACTGCATATCTTATTTTCTTAAAATGACATTCATAACTAAAATTATAAGACAATTTTGGCATTGACCTCCAAGATATTAATTTCAAATTAGGTCAAATGGTGGTGCATCTGACACACTCAGGGAGGGATCAAGGGACGCACACCTGGGGTCCAGAGAGAGTCACAGTGCTGATAAACAGCCTGGCATGTTACTCTCTGTGAACACACAGGTGGACGACCCACTGTCTATAAAAAGCCGAAAATTTCAAGCTCTGAGTTTAGCCCCTTTGGTATCATGCTCCCAAAATCGTATATACGCCTGGATTCCGCTCTCGACATTTTCTCTATGTGGTTGCCTTCCCCTCCAGTGTGTGTCTATCTTCTCCAGCGCTGTAAATAAAAGGCCTGTACAGCTCTTGTTGTGTACCTCTTTAAAGTGTTTGGATAATGGATTGTTTTCACATCCTTTTGTAATATTGTTAAGATGTTCTGATATCCTGACTTTCAGCTGTCTTTTGGTACGGCCAATATACTGTTTAGGACAAGATTAGATAGACCAGATAGATACTGTTTAGCACTGGATTAGATAGACCACACTAGAGGAATTGCATGTCAGAGGTTGTTTTACCGTCATCGAAAAGGCGTTTTGGGTTGAGGAAATTTCTGTCGTTTTCTTGGGAAATTTGGTTTTCCTACATCCTATGCATGTTCCGCATCTAAAAAAGCCTTTAGTGTTCAGCCAACCGGATGTGTTAGTTTTCTTCTTTTTATCCTTTATTGAGGGGGCTATCTGTATGCCCAAATTTGGAGCTTTAGTATAGGTAATGAGTGGTTGGGCTGGTAAAATAGGCCCAATTACTTTATCATATAGCACGTGATGCCAGTGTCGTTTGATCAGCTGTGAAATTTGCCTTGATTGAGCATTATAGGGCAGGATTATTCTGAACTCAGAACTTGTATCAAAATGCTGTGGGGATTTTGTTTCAAAAAAGGACCCTCTATCTAGCTGTCTCACCTTTCCCAATGCTTCTTCAAGTATTTTTACAGGGTAATTCTTTTCTCTAAACTGCGAATTCATTTTTATAGCTTCCTCCTCAAAAGTTTGGTTTTCAGTGCAGTTGCGTCTAATACGGCGAAACTGTCCGAGGGGAACATTTGTGAGCCATCTTGGCAAATGGCAGCTAGAGAATAGAATAAACCCATTTTTAGATGTTGGTTTGTGATAGGTATTACACAGATATTTATTGTCTTTTTTTGTTATTTGTATATCTAGGAAGTCTACCTTCTCTTTATTTATACCTGCCGTAAAACGCAGGTTGTATACGTTCTTATTCAAGTCCTGCATGAACTGTTGTAGTCCATATTCACCACTTCTCTAAATTAAAACAACATCGTCGATGTAGCGCCGCCATAGGACCAGGTCGCCCCCAAGCTTGGGATCTATAAATTCATGCTCCCACTGGGCCAAAAATAAATTAGCATAGCTGGGGGCGAACCTGGTACCCATGGCGGTGCCCCTCAACTGTAAATAATATTCATCATTGAAGAAGAAATAGTTGTGGTGAAGGATATGATCTACACCCTCTATTATAAACTCTATCTGTTCCTGCTGTATAGTCCCATTGGAGTTGAGTTGTTCCCTTAGGGCCGAAATTCCCTGTGTATGATCTATTATTGTATAGAGGGGCTAAACTCAGAGCTTGAAATTTTCGGCTTTTTATAGACAGTGGGTCGTCCACCTGTGTGTTCACAGAGAGTCACATGCCAGGCTGTTTATCAGCACTGTGACTCTCTCTGGACCCCAGGTGTGCGTCCCTTGATCCCTCCCTGAGTGTGTCAGATGCACCACCATTTGACCTAATTTGAAATTAATATCTTGGAGGTCAATGCCAAAATTGTCTTATAATTTTAGTTATGAATGTCATTTTAAGAAAATAAGATATGCAGTTGATTTAGAAGTGAAAAATGCAACAAATATCAAAAAAACGCACTAATAGAGAAAAAAACGCATCATAAGAAAGATATAGGTATAATATCAGTACCAATAACCCACACTTGTGGGCTTACCTGTCCTTTTTATTCAGCTGGTTTTTCTGAGTAGTTGTCACTTCCGACTTTAGGCCGGCGTCCCGGTCTTTGCTGTATCAGCGTCTTAGTACTCTATGTTTCGCATGGGGTGTATCCCCAATGATGGCTGTCAGCTGGTTAAAGGCAGGTTAATATAGAGAGTCTTGCTTGAATCCTCGATGTCCTTTACTTTTAACAGTGCACTGTTCATTCGGGGTTCAGTCTTTCTGGGGTGAAACTTTCGCCAGACGCGTTTCGTGGATAACTCTCCCCTTCCTCAGTGGCATCACCCCCTGCAAGTGAATGATGGATTTTATACCCCTCTAGTCTTTTGAAAAAAAGGTATCATGGGAAAAAATATGGATCTTCCTCATCTATATTTCTTTCTTTTCTTTCTTTTTTGATGATATTTTTCTTGTTTTGGCTGTCCATGATCACTCCAGGATTCATAAATAGTGTAATTTAGTTGATTTTTACATATTTCTATACATGCGTTTTTTGGTTGCGTTTTTTGTGCGTTTTTTCTTATGATGCGTTTTTTTCTCAATTAGTGCGTTTTTTTGATATTTGTTGCATTTTTCACTTCTAAATCAACTGCATATCTTATTTTCTTAAAATGACATTCATAACTAGAATTATAAGACAATTTTGGCATTGACCTCCAAGATATTAATTTCAAATTAGGTCAAATGGTGGTGCATCTGACACACTCAGGAAGGGATCAAGGGACGCACACCTGGGGTCCAGAGAGAGTCACAGTGCTGATAAACAGCCTGGCATGTTACTCTCTGTGAACACACAGGTGGACGACCCACTGTCTATAAAAAGCCGAAAATTTCAAGCTCTGAGTTTAGCCCCTTTGGTATCATGCTCCCAAAATCGTATATACGCCTGGATTCCGCTCTCGACATTTTCTCTATGTGGTTGCCTTCCCCTCCAGTGTGTGTCTATCTTCTCCAGCGCTGTAAATAAAAGGCCTGTACAGCTCTTGTTGTGTACCTCTTTAAAGTGTTTGGATAATGGATTGTTTTCACATCCTTTTGTAATATTGTTAAGATGTTCTGATATCCTGACTTTCAGCTGTCTTTTGGTACGGCCAATATACTGTTTAGGACAAGATTAGATAGACCAGATAGATACTGTTTAGCACTGGATTAGATAGACCACACTAGAGGAATTGCATGTCAGAGGTTGTTTTACCGTCATCGAAAAGGCGTTTTGGGTTGAGGAAATTTCTGTCGTTTTCTCTGGAAATTTGGTTTTCCTACATCCTATGCATGTTCCGCATCTAAAAAAGCCTTTAGTGTTCAGCCAACCGGATGTGTTAGTTTTCTTCTTTTTATCCTTTATTGAGGGGGCTATCTGTATGCCCAAATTTGGAGCTTTAGTATAGGTAATGAGTGGTTGGGCTGGTAAAATAGGCCCAATTACTTTATCATATAGCACGTGATGCCAGTGTCGTTTGATCAGCTGTGAAATTTGCCTTGATTGAGCATTATAGGGCAGGATTATTCTGAACTCAGAACTTGTATCAAAATGCTGTGGGGATTTTGTTTCAAAAAAGGACCCTCTATCTAGCTGTCTCACCTTTCCCAATGCTTCTTCAAGTATTTTTACAGGGTAATTCTTTTCTCTAAACTGCGAATTCATTTTTATAGCTTCCTCCTCAAAAGTTTGGTTTTCAGTGCAGTTGCGTCTAATACGGCGAAACTGTCCGAGGGGAACATTTGTGAGCCATCTTGGCAAATGGCAGCTAGAGAATAGAATAAACCCATTTTTAGATGTTGGTTTGTGATAGGTATTACACAGATATTTATTGTCTTTTTTTGTTATTTGTATATCTAGGAAGTCTACCTTCTCTTTATTTATACCTGCCCTAAAACGCAGGTTGTATACGTTCTTATTCAAGTCCTGCATGAACTGTTGTAGTCCATATTCACCACTTCTCTAAATTAAAACAACATCGTCGATGTAGCGCCGCCATAGGACCAGGTCGCCCCCAAGCTTGGGATCTATAAATTCATGCCCCCACTGGGCCAAAAATAAATTAGCATAGCTGGGGGCGAACCTGGTACCCATGGCGGTGCCCCTCAACTGTAAATAATATTCATCATTGAAGAAGAAATAGTTGTGGTGAAGGATGTGATCTACACCCTCTATTATAAACTCTATCTGTTCCTGCTGTATAGTCCCATTGGAGTTGAGTTGTTCCCTTAGGGCCGAAATTCCCTGTGTATGATCTATTATTGTATAGAGGGACTGTATGTCCAGTGTGTTGATAATCCAGTCCCTCCAATACCCCAATAATTTCGTTGTATCCTTAATATAGGATTTGGTAGTTTTCACCAATGGCTGCAGCAGGATGTCGATATATTGCGATAGATTGGCTGTTAAGGACCCTATCCCCAATATAATTGGGCGTCCCGGAGGGTTTTCTATATCCTTGTGGATCTTCGGCAAGCAATAAAAGATCGGCAGTCTGCCTAATGTTCCCGTGATATAATTGTATTCTTGTTCAGTCAAGATTAGGGATGAGCGAACTCGAACTGTATAGTTCGGGTTCGTACCGAATTTTGGGGTGTCCGTGACACGGACCCGAACCCGGACATTTTCGTAAAAGTCCGGGTTCGGGTTCGGTGTTCGTCGCTTTCTTGGCGCTTTTGTGACGCTTTCTTGGCGCTTTTTGAAAGGCTGCAAAGCAGCCAATCAACAAGCGTCATACTACTTGCCCCAAGAGGCCATCACAGCCATGCCTACTATTGGCATGGCTGTGATTGGCCAGAGCACCATGTGACCCAGCCTCTATTTAAGCTGGAGTCACATAGCGCCGCCCGTCACTCTGCTCTGATTAGCGTAGGGAGAGGTTGCGGCTGCGACAGTAGGGCGAGATTAGGCAGATTAACTCCTCCAAAGGACTTGATTAACTGATCGATCTGCAGCTGTGGATCATTGAGCTGCTGATCCTCAATTGCTCACTGTTTTTAGGCTGCCCAGACCGTTTGTCAGTCACATTTTTCTGGGGTGATCGGCGGCCATTTTGTGTCTTGTGGTGCGCCAGCACAAGCTGCGACCAAGTGCATTTAACCCTCAATGGTGTGGTTGTTTTTTGGCTAAAGCCTACATCAGGGTGAAGCTGTCACACCAAGTGCATTTAACCAGCAATAGTCTGTTCATTTTTTGGCCATATACAAAATCAGGGGCAAGCTGCGCCTGTCACCAAGTGCATTTAACCCTCAATGGTGTGGTTGTTTTTTGGCTAAAGCCTACATCAGGGTGAAGCTGTCACACCAAGTGCATTTAACCAGCAATAGTCTGTTCATTTTTTGGCCATATACAAAATCAGGGGCAAGCTGCGCCTGTCACCAAGTGCATTTAACCCTCAATGGTGTGGTTGTTTTTTGGCTAAAGCCTACATCAGGGTGAAGCTGTCACACCAAGTGCATTTAACCAGCAATAGTCTGTTCA
This sequence comes from Bufo gargarizans, assembly GCF_014858855.1. Lineage (NCBI taxonomy): Eukaryota > Metazoa > Chordata > Amphibia > Anura > Bufonidae > Bufo > Bufo gargarizans. The sequence goes on along the minus strand of NC_058082.1, from coordinate 218,632,454 downwards.
TTTTTTGGCCATATACAAAATCAGGGGCAAGCTGCGCCTGTCACCAAGTGCATTTAACCCTCAATGGTGTGGTTGTTTTTTGGCTAAAGCCTACATCAGGGTGAAGCTGTCACACCAAGTGCATTTAACCAGCAATAGTCTGTTCATTTTTTGGCCATATACAAAATCAGGGGCAAGCTGCGCCTGTCACCAAGTGCATTTAACCCTCAATGGTGTGGTTGTTTTCTGGCTAAAGCCTACATCAGGGTGAAGCTGTCACACCAAGTGCATTTAACCAGCAATAGTCTGTTTATTTTTTGGCCATATACTACATCAGGGGCAAGCTGCGCCCGTCACCAAGTGCATTTAACCCTCAGTAGTGTGGTTGGTCAAGCTGTGACACCAAGTGCATTTAACCAGCAATAGTCTGTTCATTTTTTGGCCATATACTACATCAGGGGCAAGCTGCGCCCGTCACCAAGTGCATTTAACCAGCAATAGTGTGGTTATTTTTTGGCCATATCCCAGTCTAATTCTGTCACTAAATCCATACCGGTCACCCAGCGCCTAAATACTAGGCCTCAAATTTATATCCCGCTAAATCTCTCGTTACCGCTGTCCTGTTGTAGCTGGGAAAGTTATTTAGTGTCCGTCAAAGCACATTTTTTGTTCTGGGTTGAAGTACAATTCCCAATTTAGCAATTTCATAATTTAGTGGTTTCTGCTATATCAGAGCTATTTGAAATCTATCCCTAAAAGGGTATATAATATTCAAGGTGCACATTGGGTCATTCAGAATAACTTCACACACACCCGCTACTGTGTATTTTCAAGTCTAATTCTGTCACTAAACCCATACCTGTCACCCAGCGCCTAAATACTAGGCCTCAAATTTATATCCTGCTAAATCTCTCGTTACCGCTGTCCTGTTGTAGCTGGGAAAGTTATTTAGTGTCCGTCAAAGCACATTTTTTGTTCTGGGTTGAAGTACAATTCCCAATTTAGCAATTTCATAATTTAGTGGTTTCTGCTATATCAGAGCTATTTGAAATCTATCCCTAAAAGGGTATATAATATTCAAGGTGCACATTGGGTCATTCAGAATAACTTCACACACACCCGCTACTGTGTATTTCCAAGTCTAATTCTGTCACTAAACCCATACCTGTCACCCAGCGCCTAAATACTAGGCCTCAAATTTATATCCTGCTAAATCTCTCGTTACCGCTGTCCTGTTGTAGCTGGGAAAGTTATTTAGTGTCCGTCAAAGCACATTTTTTGTTCTGGGTTGAAGTACAATTCCCAATTTAGCAATTTCATAATTTAGTGGTTTCTGCTATATCAGAGCTATTTGAAATCTATCCCTAAAAGGGTATATAATATTCAAGGTGCACATTGGGTCATTCAGAATAACTTCACACACACCCGCTACTGTGTATTTCCAAGTCTAATTCTGTCACTAAACCCATACCTGTCACCCAGCGCCTAAATACTAGGCCTCAAATTTATATCCTGCTAAATCTCTCGTTACCGCTGTACTGTTGTTGCTTGGAAAGATATTTAGTGTCCGTCAAAGCACATTTTTTGTTCTGGGTTGAAGTACAATTCCCAATTTAGCAATTTCATAATTTAGTGGTTTCTGCTATATCAGAGCTATTTGAAATCTATCCCTAAAAGGGTATATAATATTCAAGGTGCACATTGGGTCATTCAGAATAACTTCACACACACCCGCTACTGTGTATTTCCAAGTCTAATTCTGTCACTAAACCCATACCTGTCACCCAGCGCCTAAATACTAGGCCTCAAATTTATATCCTGCTAAATCTCTCGTTACCGCTGTACTGTTGTTGCTGGGCAAGATATTTAGTGTCCGTCAAAGCACATTTTTTGTTCTGGGTTGAAATACAATTCCCAATTTAGCAATTTCATAATTTAGTGGTTTCTGCTATATCAGAGCTATTTGAAATCTATCCCTAAAAGGGTATATAATATTCAAGGTGCACATTGGGTCATTCAGAATAACTTCACACACACCCGCTACTGTGTATTTCCAAGTCTAATTCTGTCACTAAACCCATACCTGTCACCCAGCGCCTAAATACTAGGCCTCAAATTTATATCCTGCTAAATCTCTCGTTACCGCTGTACTGTTGTTGCTGGGCAAGATATTTAGTGTCCGTCAAAGCACATTTTTTGTTCTGGGTTGAAATACAATTCCCAATTTAGCAATTTCATAATTTAGTGGTTTCTGCTATATCAGAGCTATTTGAAATCTATCCCTAAAAGGGTATATAATATTCAAGGTGCACATTGGGTCATTCAGAATAACTTCACACACACCCGCTACTGTGTATTTCCAAGTCTAATTCTGTCACTAAACCCATACCTGTCACCCAGCGCCTAAATACTAGGCCTCAAATTTATATCCTGCTAAATCTCTCGTTACCGCTGTACTGTTGTTGCTGGGCAAGATATTTAGTGTCCGTCAAAGCACATTTTTTGTTCTGGGTTGAAATACAATTCCCAATTTAGCAATTTCATAATTTAGTGGTTCCTGCTATATCAGAGCTATTTGAAATCTATCCCAAAAAGGGTATATAATATTCAAGGTGCACATAGGGTCATTCAGAATAACTTCACACACACGCTTCTGTGCATTTCCAAGTCTAATTCTGTCACTAAATCCATACCGGTCACCCAGCGCCTAAATACTAGGCCTCAAATTTATATCCCGCTGAATTTGAATACAATACATTGGGCCAAATAATATATTTGTTGTTGTGGTGAACCATAACAATGAGAAAAACATCTAGTAAGGGACGCGGACGTGGACATGGTCGTGGTGGTGTTAGTGGACCCTCTGGTGCTGGGAGAGGACGTGGCCGTTCTGCCACATCCACACGTCCTAGTGTACCAACTACCTCAGGTCCCAGTAGCCGCCAGAATTTACAGCGATATATGGTGGGGCCCAATGCCGTTCTAAGGATGGTAAGGCCTGAGCAGGTACAGGCATTAGTCAATTGGGTGGCCGACAGTGGATCCAGCACGTTCACATTATCTCCCACCCAGTCTTCTGCAGAAAGCGCACAGATGGCGCCTGAAAACCAACCCCATCAGTCTGTCACATCACCCCCATGCATACCAGGGAAACTGTCTCAGCCTCAAGTTATGCAGCAGTCTCTTATGCTGTTTGAAGACTCCGCTGGCAGGGTTTCCCAAGGGCATCCACCTAGCCCTTCCCCAGCGGTGAAAGACATAGAATGCACTGACGCACAACCACTTATGTTTCCTGATGATGAGGACATGGGAATACCACCTCAGCATGTCTCTGATGATGACGAAACACAGGTGCCAACTGCTGCGTCTTTCTGCAGTGTGCAGACTGAACAGGAGGTCAGGGATCAAGACTGGGTGGAAGACGATGCAGGGGACGATGAGGTCCTAGACCCCACATGGAATGAAGGTCGTGCCACTGACTTTCACAGTTCGGAGGAAGAGGCAGTGGTGAGACCGAGCCAACAGCGTAGCAAAAGAGGGAGCAGTGGGCAAAAGCAGAACACCCGCCGCCAAGAGACTCCGCCTGCTACTGACCGCCGCCATCTGGGACCGAGCACCCCAAAGGCAGCTTCAAGGAGTTCCCTGGCATGGCACTTCTTCAAACAATGTGCTGACGACAAGACCCGAGTGGTTTGCACGCTGTGCCATCAGAGCCTGAAGCGAGGCATTAACGTTCTGAACCTGAGCACAACCTGCATGACCAGGCACCTGCATGCAAAGCATGAACTGCAGTGGAGTAAACACCTTAAAACCAAGGAAGTCACTCAGGCTCCCCCTGCTACCTCTTCTGCTGCTGCCGCCTCGGCCTATTCTGCTGCTGCCGCCTCGGCCTCTTCCTCCGCCTCTGGAGGAACGTTGGCACCTGCCGCCCAGCAAACAGGGGATGTACCACCAACACCACCACCACCACCTCCGTCACCAAGCGTCTCAACCATGTCACACGCCAGCGTTCAGCTCTCCATCTCACAAACATTTGATAGAAAGCGTAAATTCCCACCTAGCCACCCTCGATCCCTGGCCCTGAATGCCAGCATTTCTAAACTACTGGCCTATGAAATGCTGTCATTTAGGCTGGTGGACACAGACAGCTTCAAACAGCTCATGTCGCTTGCTGTCCCACAGTATGTTGTTCCCAGCCGGCACTACTTCTCCAAGAGAGCCGTGCCTTCCCTGCACAACCAAGTATCCGATAAAATCAAGTGTGCACTGCGCAACGCCATCTGTAGCAAGGTCCACCTAACCACAGATACGTGGACCAGTAAGCACGGCCAGGGACGCTATATCTCCCTAACTGCACACTGGGTAAATGTAGTGGCAGCTGGGCCCCAGGCGGAGAGCTGTTTGGCGCACGTCCTTCCGCCGCCAAGGATCGCAGGGCAACATTCTTTGCCTCCTGTTGCCACCTCCTCCTTCTCGGCTTCCTCCTCCTCTTCTTCCACCTGCTCATCCAGTCAGCCACACACCTTCACCACCAACTTCAGCACAGCCCGGGGTAAACGTCAGCAGGCCATTCTGAAACTCATATGTTTGGGGGACAGGCCCCACACCGCACAGGAGTTGTGGCGGGGTATTGAACAACAGACCGACGAGTGGTTGCTGCCGGTGAGCCTCAAGCCCGGCCTGGTGGTGTGTGATAATGGGCGAAATCTCGTTGCAGCTCTGGGACTAGCCAATTTGACGCACATCCCTTGCTTGGCGCATGTGCTGAATTTGGTGGTGCAGAAGTTCATTCACAACTACCCCGACATGTCAGAGCTGCTGCATAAAGTGCGGGCCGTCTGTTCGCGCTTCCGGCGTTCACATCCTGCCGCTGCTCGCCTGTCTGCGCTACAGCGTAACTTCGGCCTTCCCGCTCACCGCCTCATATGCGACGTGCCCACCAGGTGGAACTCCACCTTGCACATGCTGGACAGACTGTGCGAGCAGCAGCAGGCCATAGTGGAGTTTCAGCTGCAGCACGCACGGGTCAGTCGCACTACAGAACAGCACCACTTCACCACCAATGACTGGGCCTCCATGCGAGACCTGTGTGCCCTGTTGCGCTGTTTCGAGTACTCCACCAACATGGCCAGTGGCGATGACACCGTTATCAGCGTTACAATACCACTTCTATGTCTCCTTGAGAAAACACTTAGGGCGATGATGGAAGAGGAGGTGGCCCAGGAGGAGGAGGAGGAGGAGGAGGAAGAGGGGTCATTTTTAGCACTTTCAGGCCAGTCTCTTCGAAGTGACTCAGAGGGAGGTTTTTGGCAACAGCAGAGGCCAGGTACAAATGTGGCCAGCCAGGGCCCACTACTGGAGGACGAGGAGGACGAGGATGAGGAGGAGGTGGAGGAGGATGAGGATGAAGCATGGTCACAGCGGGGTGGCACCCAACGCAGCTCGGGTCCATCACTGGTGCGTGGCTGGGGGGAAAGGCAGGACGATGACGATACGCCTCCCACAGAGGACAGCTTGTCCTTACCCCTGGGCAGCCTGGCACACATGAGCGACTACATGCTGCAGTGCCTGCGCAACGACAGCAGAGTTGCCCACATTTTAACCTGTGCGGACTACTGGGTTGCCACCCTGCTGGATCCACGCTACAAAGACAATGTGCCCACCTTACTTCCTGCACTGGAGCGTGATAGGAAGATGCGCGAGTACAAGCGCACGTTGGTAGACGCGCTACTGAGAGCATTCCCAAATGTCACAGGGGAACAAGTGGAAGCCCAAGGCCAAGGCAGAGGAGGAGCAAGAGGTCGCCAAGGCAGCTGTGTCACGGCCAGCTCCTCTGAGGGCAGGGTTAGCATGGCAGAGATGTGGAAAACTTTTGTCAACACGCCACAGCTAACTGCACCACCACCTGATACGCAACGTGTTAGCAGGAGGCAACATTTCACTAACATGGTGGAACAGTACGTGTGCACACCCCTCCACGTACTGACTGATGGTTCGGCCCCATTCAACTTCTGGGTCTCTAAATTGTCCACGTGGCCAGAGCTAGCCTTTTATGCCTTGGAGGTGCTGGCCTGCCCGGCAGCCAGCGTTTTGTCTGAACGTGTATTCAGCACGGCAGGGGGCGTCATTACAGACAAACGCAGCCGCCTGTCTACAGCCAATGTGGACAAGCTGACGTTCATAAAAATGAACCAGGCATGGATCCCACAGGACCTGTCCGTCCCTTGTCCAGATTAGACATTAACTACCTCCCCATAACCATATATTATTGGACTCCAGGGCACTTCCTCATTCAATCCTATTTTTATTTTCATTTTACCATTATATTGCAAGGCTACCCAAAGTTGAATGAACCTCTCCTCTGCCTGTGTGCTAGGCCTAAATATATGCCAATGGATTGTTGCAGTGGTGGCTGACGTGAAGCCTCATTCTCTGCTATGACATGCAGACTGATTCTCTGGTGACATGAAGCCAGATTGTCTGTTACGGGACCTCTCTCCTCTGCCTGGGTGCTGGGCCTGAATTTATGACAATGGACTGTTGCAGTGGTGGCTGACGTGAAGCCTGATTCTCTGCTATGACATGCAGACTGATTCTCTGCTGACATGAAGCCAGATCCTCTGTTGCGGGACCTCTCTCCTCTGCCTGGGTGCTGGGCCTAAATTTATGAAAATGGACTGTTGCAGTGGTGGGTGACGTGAAGCCTCATTCTCTGCTATGACATGCAGACTGATTCTCTGCTGACATGAAGCCAGATCGTCTGTTACGGGACCTCTCTCCTCTGCCTGGGTGCTGGGCCTAAATTTATGAAAATGGACTCTTACAGTGGTGGGTGACGTGAAGCCTGATTCTCTGCTATGACATGAAGACTGATTCTCTGCTGACATGAAGCCAGATCCTCTGTTACGGGACCTCTCTCCTCTGCCTGGGTGCTGGGCCTAAATATCTGACAATGGACTGTTGCATTGGTGGCTGACGTGAAGCCTGATTCTCTGCTATGATATGAAGACTGATTCTCTGCTGACATGAAGCCAGATTGTCTGTTACGGGACCTCTCTCCTCTGCCTGTGTGCTAGGCCTAAATATATGCCAATGGATTGTTGCAGTGGTGGCTGACGTGAAGCCTGATTCTCTGCTATGACATGCAGACTGATTCTCTGGTGACATGAAGCCAGATCCTCTGTTACGGGACCTCTCTCCTCTGCCTGGGTGCTGGGCCTAAATTTATGAAAATGGACTGTTGCAGTGGTGGGTGACGTGAAGCCTGATTCTCTGCTATGACATGCAGACTGATTCTCTGGTGACATGAAGCCAGATCCTCTGTTACGGGACCTCTCTCCTCTGCCTGGGTGCTGGGCCTAAATTTATGAAAATGGACTGTTGCAGTGGTGGGTGACGTGAAGCCTCATTCTCTGCTATGACATGCAGACTGATTCTCTGCTGACATGAAGCCAGATTGTCTGTTACGGGACCTCTCTCCTCTGCCTGGGTGCTGGGCCTGAATTTATGACAATGGACTGTTGCAGTGGTGGCTGACGTGAAGCCTGATTCTCTGCTATGATATGAAGACTGATTCTCTGCTGACATGAAGCCAGATTGTCTGTTACGGGACCTCTCTCCTCTGCCTGGGTGCCGGGGCCTAAATATCTGAGAATGGACTGTTCCAGTGGTGGGTAACGGGAAGCCAGATTCTCTGCTATGATATGAAGACTGATTCTCTGCTGACATGAAGCCAGATTGTCTGTTACGGGACCTCTCTCCTCTGCCTGGGTGCTGGGCCTAAATTTATGAAAATGGACTCTTACAGTGGTGGGTGACGTGAAGCCTGATTCTCTGCTATGACATGAAGACTGATTCTCTGCTGACATGAAGCCAGATTGTCTGTTACGGGACCTCTCTCCTCTGCCTGGGTGCCGGGGCCTAAATATCTGAGAATGGACTGTTCCAGTGGTGGGTGACGGGAAGCCAGATTCTCTGCTATGGAACCTCTCTCCAATTGATTTTGGTTAATTTTTATTTATTTAATTTTTATTTTAATTAATTTCCCTATCCACATTTGTTTGCAGGGGATTTACCTACATGTTGCTGCCTTTTGCAGCCCTCTAGCCCTTTCCTGGGCTGTTTTACAGCCGTTTTAGTGCCGAAAAGTTCGGGTCCCCATTGACTTCAATGGGGTTCGGGTTCGGGACGAAGTTCGGATCGGGTTCGGATCCCGAACCCGAACATTTCCGGGATGTTCGGCCGAACTTCTCGAACCCGAACATCCAGGTGTTCGCTCAACTCTAGTCAAGATATTTTTCTGTAAACCTTTATCACAATGATTAACTAAAGCTAGCTTGAATTCATTTGTTGGATCCTTTTTTATCTTCTTATAAGTGGATTGGTCAGACAGCTGAGACAAACACTCTTCATTATATTTGTCTTTGCCCCAAATGACAATGGCGCCCCCCTTATCGGCCGGACGGATTACGATATTGTGATCTTCCTGCAATTCTCTTATGGCCTTAATCTCAGCGCTGGTTAGGTTATTCCTATCAGATCTTTTTGGTTTTATCTTATTCAGACCAATCTATCGCAATATATCGACATCCTGCTGCAGCCATTGGTGAAAACTACCAAATCCTATATTGAGGATACAACCGAAATTATTGGGGTATTGGAGGGACTGGATGTCCAACCGGAGTGGATTATCAACACACTGGACATACAGTCCCTCTATACAATAATAGATCATACACAGGGAATTTCGGCCCTAAGGGAACAACTCAACTCCAATGGGACTATACAGCAGGAACAGATAGAGTTTATAATAGAGGGTGTAGATCACATCCTTCACCACAACTATTTCTTCTTCAATGATGAATACTATTTACAGTTGAGGGGCACCGCCATGGGTACCAGGTTCGCCCCCAGCTATGCTAATTTATTTTTGGCCCAGTGGGAGCATGAATTTATAGATCCCAAGCTTGGGGGCGACCTGGTCCTATGGCGGCGCTACATCGACGATGTTGTTTTAATTTAGAGAAGTGGTGAATATGGACTACAACAGTTCATGCAGGACTTGAATAAGAACGTATACAACCTGCGTTTTACGGCAGGTATAAATAAAGAGAAGGTAGACTTCCTAGATATACAAATAACAAAAAAAGACAATAAATATCTGTGTAATACCTATCACAAACCAACATCTAAAAATGGGTTTATTCTATTCTCTAGCTGCCATTTGCCAAGATGGCTCACAAATGTTCCCCTCGGACAGTTTCGCCGTATTAGACGCAACTGCACTGAAAACCAAACTTTTGAGGAGGAAGCTATAAAAATGAATTTGCAGTTTAGAGAAAAGAATTACCCTGTAAAAATACTTGAAGAAGCATTGGGAAAGGTGAGACAGCTAGATAGAGGGTCCTTTTTTGAAACAAAATCCCCACAGCATTTTGATATAAGTTCTGAGTTCAGAATAATCCTGCCCTATAATGCTCAATCAAGGCAAATTTCACAGCTGATCAAATGACACTGGCATCACGTGCTATATGATAAAGTAATTGGGCCTATTTTACCAGCCCAACCACTCATTACCTATACTAAAGCTCCAAATTTGGGCATACAGATAGCCCCCTCAATAAAGGATAAAAAGAAGAAAACTAACACATCTGGTTGGCTGAACACTAAAGGCTTTTTTAGATGCGGAACATGCATAGGATGTAGGAAAACCAAATTTCCAGAGAAAACGACAGAAATTTCCTCAACCCAAAACGCCTTTTCGATGACGGTAAAACAACCTCTGACATGCAATTCCTCTAGTGTGGTCTATCTAATCCAGTGCTAAACAGTATCTATCTGGTCTATCTAATCCAGTGCCCTTGTCCTAAACAGTATATTTGCCGTACCAAAAGACAGCTGAAAGTCAGGATATCAGAACATCTTAACAATATTACAAAAGGATGTGAAAACAATCCATTATCCAAACACTTTAAAGAGGTACACAACAAGAGCTGTACAGGCCTTTTATTTACAGCGCTGGAGAAGATAGACACACACTGGAGGGGGGGCAACCACATAGAGAAAATGTCGATAGCGGAATCCAGGCATATATACGATTTTGGGAGCATGATACCAAAGGGGCTAAACTCAGAGCTTGAAATTTTCGGCTTTTTATAGACAGTGGGTCGTCCACCTGTGTGTTCACAGAGAGTCACATGCCAGGCTGTTTATCAGCACTGTGACTCTCTCTGGACCCCAGGTGTGCGTCCCTTGATCCCTCCCTGAGTGTGTCAGATGCACCACCATTTGACCTAATTTGAAATTAATATCTTGGAGGTCAATGCCAAAATTGTCTTATAATTTTAGTTATGAATGTCATTTTAAGAAAATAAGATATGCAGTTGATTTAGAAGTGAAAAATGCAACAAATATCAAAAAAACGCACTAATAGAGAAAAAAACGCATCATAAGAAAAAACGCACAAAAACCGCAACCAAAAAACGCATGTATAGAAATATGTAAAAATCAACTAAATTACACTATTTATGAATCCTGGAGTGATCATGGACAGCCAAAACAAGAAAAATATCATCAAAAAAGAAAGAAAAGAAAGAAATATAGATGAGGAAGATCCATATTTTTTCCCATGATACCTTTTTTTCACAAGACTAGAGGGGTATAAAATCCATCATTCACTTGCAGGGGGTGATGCCACTGAGGAAGGGGAGAGTTATCCACGAAACGCGTCTGGCGAAAGTTTCACCCCAGAAAGACTGAACCCCGAATGAACAGTGCACTGTTAAAAGTAAAGGACATCGAGGATTCAAGCAAGACTCTCTATATTAACCTGCCTTTAACTAGCTGACAGCCATCATTGGGGATACACCCCATGCGAAACATAGAGTACTAAGACGCTGATACAGGAAAGACCGGGACGCCGGCCTAAAGTCGGAAGTGACAACTACTCAGAAAAACCAGCTGAATAAAAAGGACAGGTAAGCCCACAAGTGTGGGTTATTGGTACTGATATTATACCTATATCTTTCAAAGAGATAACAACACAGTGCCCATATAGAGAACTATTGCATGTGATTATTGCACAGAGACTTTCGTATCGCTGTTTTCTGAATACAAACAGAATCGGAACTTTGTCCATAGAATCTCTTTGAAGATTTTTTCTAAAAAATTCTCTTCGGCGATCTTTGAAAAAATCTGAAAACATCTGACTCTTATGAGAAATTAAGTATATAACAACTAAGAAATGCATGGATTGTAGTAAATACAAAGAGATATATTCACATAGCGCCTATATAGAGAATTATTGCATGTGACTTTGCTCAAAACTTTTAGTGTTTTTTGAGCGTGAGTGAGAAATCCTTCCGAAAGGAATTTTTTAATAAATTGTTTTCAGCAAACCCTCGAAAAATCTGAATAGTATTCGGTAAACCTGAACATAGATGCATGAAGTGAAATGATACAGAGTGTGATAAATTGGTAAGATGTTATTTTGTTGTAGGATTTGCAATTGAATACACACAGAACCTACCGTATATCATTGCAGGCCCACTCGCCATTGACAATACTCAGAGCATCTTGCTAGTTCAGGATACTTACCAGTATCTGGAATAAGTTGATCTGAGCAATATAGGAATAACTACAATCATTGTTTTATCCAATTTTATTTACAACTGTATTTTATATTTGTATTTTATTCTATTTTATTCTATTTTATCAAACGTAGTTACAATAAATTGTTTCAACTCCGTGGGGCTCCGCATATTTGAGTGTGCTAATCCTACATTGACAGTTATAGAAAAACATTGTCCACATATCTCAGGAAGATCTTTATATAAGAGAAAAAAGGGTTATCCAAAGAAAAGATATACCTATATTCGAACCTGGCCATCTATATATTAGCAAAGATACAGGACACTGGTGTTCCTTTGCTTGAACCATTGCTCTCCAAATCTAAATACATTGTTGCCCAATACAAATTCCAAACCTTCCCTTACAAACTGGCGGAAAAGATTACTCCTACCCGTGTTCCTTAATACCTCCATTACGGCGGACACACCCATCCCATGTGGTATACGGGTATAAAGATTTTACACATCGAGGGAGACTAAACTGTATCCCTCTTGCAAGTGGAAATCTTTTAATGCCAATAGAAAATCATTGGTGTCCTGTACATAAGCGGGAGCTTTTTTTTTTGCACGGGTTTGAGTAGCCAGTCAGGGTATTTAGACAGGGGCTCAGTCGCTGATCCGATCCCAGCCACAATAGGGCGACCAGGGGGTTGGGTCGGTGACTTATGTATTTTAGGTAGAAAATACCATGAGGGCTTAGTTGGAAAAGGTGGTATTAACTTTTCGGCCATACAATTAGAGAGAAAATCATACATGACATATTTATGAATGACGTTTTTTTTATTGATTTTGGATCTCTGCAATAGGGTTACTATGTAAAGCTTCATAAGTATTCTCTTCTCTCAGTTGCCTCAGGGATTCCTCAACTTAAAGTTTCGCTACAATGTCCTCACAAGAATGAATCCATTTGAGGGCAATTTTCTCCTTATCAGTTATATTATCCTGAACAACAGGATAAACCAATGCCCTAGTTTCTTTTAATACCTGTTGGTGAAAAATATCAATAATCCCTCCAGCCGGCATAGGGGGGCAAAACTTGGACTTTATACCTCCTGTGAAATCATGTGACTCTTCAACCTCACTCTCTATATCTGCCAGTTCTATACCCATCAGTAACTCCAGACTTGACTTTTCTTCCTTGTCAAATTTAGTAGAAATGTTGAACCCTAACTGACTCACTGGTATCTCACCCTTCTTTTAATACACACTACCTGTGTTGAATTGCTAAAAAATTTATGCAAATCGAACTTATGCATCGATTTAAATAAATCTATCTCAAAACCCACTGGGTCGAATTGTTCTACCAGACTGTATCCCAGCCCTTTCTCAAGGACAGACAAACAGTCCGGTGTCAACTCTTAGTCAGTGAGGTTAACAACAGTATTTTTCTTCAAGTCGTGTCCAGTCACTACATTTATTGTCTCCAGGACACTTGTTTCTTCATTCGTGTTAATTTTCTGATGCTTCTTTGTTTTCCTTCGGCCCCTTCTGATGTTTCGCCTAAAGGGACTTTAGTATGCTCAGGGTTGGACTGCTCATTACGATTATTGCACTCATCTGAGGCACTGGAGTCTGAATCCGTAGTCCAATATCCGCCTCCGGACCGCCTAACGCAGATGTGCGGTCCGGAGGTGGCAGCGCTGCGCAGAGTCACGCATATACGCGTCATCTCGCAAGACGCGAGATGACGCGCTATGCCGGCCCGCGCATGCGCAGTTCGGGCCGGCATTTCGTCAGGGAGTAAATCGTCATCAGCTTGCCAGCCAATGATCGCGGCTGGCAAGCTGATGATTTTTTAAAAATCCAATCAGAGAGCCAGATAACAGATCATATTAGTAAATATGATCTGTTATATGGCTGCCTGCTCCTCTGCTGGTTCTTTTCGTCGGTTGGATCCAGCAGAGGAGCAGGCTACACAGTGATACCCACCAACACTACACATAGGTCCAGATCATCCTCCTGAACCCCAATTAACCCTTTGATCACCCTTTTGATCGCCCCTGTCAATCACTAGTGAAAGGAAAAAAGTGATCAGTGCAAACTGTCACTTTTTTTTTCACTGGTATTGACCGTTAGGTTTTAGGTATAGTTTAGGCCCCTTGGTTAGGTAGTTTAGGGATCGGTTAGCGCCCAGCCCACCGCACAGCAGTCCGTTATTTGCTGATTAGCGTATCGCTAATCAGCATTTGTACTTTTATAGTATCTGGAAGTGGTCAAAACTGATCACGGTCAGATCTATAATTGTATTAGTGTCACTTTAGTTCTCCCTCCACCCAAAACGCAGTGTTTGCCTGATCAGGCCTGATCGGTCGCCCACACGTGCGTTCGCCCACGCCCGCCCCACCGCAGTGACAATTATTTTTTTTTTTTATCGCTGCACATTCACTTTCCATGCACTGCGGCGATAAAAAAATCAGTTTTGATATTTTTTATCAACGGCAGCGGCCTCCGGTACTTCGCTAGCCTCCCCTTTGTAAGACAGGCTTGCTTTTTTTTCTTGGGTAGTCTCAGGGAATACCCCTAAATTTAGTTGCCATGTCAAACAGGGGGTATTCTTCTGAAGAGGCCTACAGGCTTCTGACCCAGTCGGATGAGGAGTGGGAACCCTCATCTGATGAATCCAGCGGGTCAGAATACGAACCTGTAGAAAGCAGTGGCTCTCTGACCCAAAGTTCGGATGAGGAGGCTAAGGTCCCTGATAGCACCAGGCGTACCCGGCCCCGTGTCGCTAGACCGCAGGTTGCGCAGGATCCGCTTCAAGAGCAGCAGAGTGGGGCTGGTGCTGTCGGATTACGTGGTGAGGCATACACCAGCAGCCCAGCCCTTCCTGGACCTAGTACCAGCACTGCCGTACAACCTGGTGAAGTAGCGAGCACCAGAAGGGCAGTTGAAGCTGGTACGGTGGCACGTGCAGTAGTGACCCCGTAGCAGCCACCGCAAAGACGTGCCCGTAGAGCCCCTAGAATCCCAGAGGTGCTGGCAAACCCTGATTGGCAGTCCCCAACTTCAGCCGCACCTGTAGTTTTCCCTTTCACTGCCCAGTCTGGAGTTCGGGTTGAGACAGCTCAGATCGGTTCGGCCCTGGGATTTTTTGAGCTGTTCTTGACTGCGGAGCTCTTAGAATTAGTTGTGGCCGAAACAAACAGGTATGCCACACAATTTATAACCGCTAACCCGGGAAGCTATTATGCCCAACCTTTCCGGTGGAAACCAGTCCAAGTTTCCGAAATTAAAACTTTTCTGGGCCTCCTCCTCAACATGGGTCTAACTAAAAAGCATGAATTGCGGTCATATTGGTCCACGAACCCGATTCATCACATGCCCATGTTCTCTGCTGCTATGTCCAGGACACGATTTGAGACCATCCTGAGTTTCCTGCACTTTAGTGATAACAGCACCTCCCGTCCCAGAGGCCACCCTGCTTTTGACCTGCTCCACAAAATTCGGCCCCTCATAGACCATTTCAACCTGAAATTTGCAGATTTGTATACCCCAGAGCAAAACATCTGCGTAGACGAGTCCCTGATACATTTTACCGGGCGCCTTGGCTTCAAACAATACATCCCAAGCAAGCGCGCCCGGTATGGGGTCAAATTGCATAAGCTCTGTGAAAGGGCCACAGGCTATACCCACAAATTTCGGATCTATGAGGGAAAAGATCAGACCCTGGAGCCGGTCGGTTGCCCTGACTACCTGGGGAGCAGTGGGAAGACAGTTTGGGACTTGGTGTCACCCTTATTCGGCAAGGGGTACCATCTTTATGTGGACAATTTTTACACAAGTGTGGCCCTCTTTAGGCATTTGTTTCTAGAACGGATTGGCGCCTGTGGTACTGCGCGAACTAGTCGCGCGGGCTTCCCCCAACGGCTCGTTAGCACCCGTCTTGCAAGGGGGCAGAGGGCCGCACTGTGTAACGAAGAACTGCTCGCGGTGAAATGGAGAGACAAGCGTGACGTTTACATGCTCTCCTCCATTCACGCAGACACGACAATACTAATTGAGCGAGCAACCCGTGTCATTGAAAAGCCCCACTCAGTCCACGACTATAACCTTCACATGGGAGGAGTGGACTTCAATGACCAGATGTTGTCTCCGTATTTAGTTTCCCGCAGAACCAGACGCTGGTATAAGAAGGTGTCTGTATATTTAATTCAATTGGCTCTGTATAATAGTTTTGTTCTCTACAGTAAGGCTGGGAGAACTGGATCCTTCCTCAAATTCCAGGAAGAGATCATCGAGAACCTCCTGTACCCAGGAGGTTCCGTGGCCCCATCCACCAGTGTAGTTAGCCGTCTACACGAGCGACATTTCCCCAATGTCGTTCCTGGTACCTCAACCCAACCGTCACCCCGAAAAAGATGTCGTGTCTGTAGCAGGAGTGGAATAAGGCGTGACACCCGCTATTTCTGTCCTGACTGTCCTGACCACCCTGGCCTATGCTTTGGAGAGTGTTTCCGGAAGTACCACTCACAGGTACACTATTAGCATAGGCATCTCACCAGGACAGGCACACAGGGCTATTAGGGCCCATTCACTCACTGCTGCTGCAAACGTCTCCTTTCACATGGGACAAAGTGCATAACGCACTTCGCCACATCTTTGGGCGATTTGCGCTTTGCACATTGACCCATGGGGAAGGAGAGGTTTGTTCTATAAAGGTAAAAAAACAAAAAAAAAACACCAGTAAGCAAAAAGGTTAATGTTCAGTTAAAAAAGTTAAAGTTTATATGTTCTGTTGCAAAGTTAATAAAATTATTGCGTTGCGGCCTGGTTTTTTCTTTTAGTTTTTTTTTTTGTTTTTTTACCTTCCAGGTGGACCAACTGATCGATTAGCTGCAGCACTGATGTGCATTCTGACAGAAGCAATTGCGCTGCTGTCAGATTACACGCAAGTCAGTGTATGCGGCGCTGCGAGACGAGATTTTGTCATGGTCTTACCTTCTCACTGTTCTCCTTCGTTTGACATGTGCTGGCGGCCATCTTGGTTTCTGGCTTTCTTGTAGCCTCCCACCCTGTGGCTTCTCCTTCCCACTGGGAGGAGCTGGATGCCTAGCTCATATATATAGGAGGTCTGTGGCTTCAGTTCCTTGCTTGGTCCTCCTGTGTTCACATGCTTCTAAGACTGCTGCTGCTTCTGGTTCCTGATTCTGGCCTCGTCTGACTACCCCGTTGGTTCCTGATCCTGGCTTCGTCTGACTACCCTGCTGGTTCCTGATCCAGGCTTCGTCTGACTACCCTGCTGGTTCCTGACCCCTGTCTACGCAAGACCCTGCTTCGGTTTAGCCATCCGCTTGGACTTTTGCTTACAGCTTGATTTGCAATAAAGCCTTCTTATTTCCACTTATCTCTTGTTGTACGTCTGGTTCATGGTTCCATGACATTAGGACCAAGCCATGAATTTTGACGGTACAGGGCCATCCTCGCTACCTACGCTGGTTGCCAGACTTGATCAGCAGGATCACCTGTTGGGTCGGTTCGCTGTGGCGTTGCAAACCCTGCTTGAACGCACGGCTCATTTCGCTTCCGTTGCCGATGGGTCGGTTGTCGCTCCTGGGCCCGCTCCTACTGCCGCTCCGGTTGTTGCGCAAGAGTCTACCCCGACACCTGTTGCCGCGCCTGCGGTGTCTCGGGGTATGACCGGTTCTGCCCCCCTTCCACAGCGCTTTGGGGGAGAGCCAACTCAGTGCCGAGGTTTCCTTAACCAGGTGGGCATTTATTTCGAGTTGCTGCCACATGCCTTTCCTACTGAGAGATCAAAGGTGGGCTTCTTGATCTCGCTGCTCTCGGACAAGGCCTTGGCCTGGGCCAGCCCTTTATGGGAGAACAACAATCCGGTGGTTGCCGAGTTTTCCGTTTTTGTTGCTTCTCTTCGGAAGGTATTCGATGTGCCGGCTCGTGATGCCTCTGCTGCGAAGCTCCTTATGTCCATCAGACAGGGTTCACGATCCGTAGCTGAATACGCCATTGAGTTTCGTACCCTGGCAGCAGAGGTGGGCTGGAATAATGAGGCTCTGGTCGCTGCTTTCTCTCATGGTCTCTCGGATGCCTTGAAGGATGAGGTTGCAGCTAAGGACCTACCAATGGAGCTCGAGTCTCTTATTTCTTTCCTGATTTTGATTGACACCAGACTCAGGGAGAGGCCTTCCTTTAAGGAGAGCCTGTGGAGGTCTTCTAACAGATTGGCCCCTACGTTTTCTGTCCCACCCGTGCCTCCCTCTCCTCCCACGCCTCCTGGGGATGACTTGTCTGGGGGTGAACCCATGCAGCTGGGGTTTGCTCGCCTGTCCGAGGGGGAGAGGGTACTCCGGAGACGCGAGGGCCGATGCATGTACTGTGGTCTCGGTGGGCATTTTCGGTTGGCATGTCCGAACCGTCCGGGAAACTCTCGCACCTGAGATCCTGTCGGGGGCAGATCTTGGGTGGAGTCTCCTCGTCCCCGGTTTCCCGTGTTGACAAACCACTGATCACTGTTGTCCTCTCCTGGGTCGGGGGCTCGGTGACGACCCAGGCGTTGGTGGACTCTGGTGCTGGTGGTTTGTTCATTGATAGTGCGTTCGCTGCCGCCAATTCCATTCCTCTGCAGCCTCGAGGTTCCCCACTGGCTCTTGAGGCGATAGACGGCAGACCCCTTCTGCCGCCACACGTGACTCATGAGACCCTTCCAGTGGGGATAGCCATTGGTGCCGTTCACAGAGAGTTGGTCTGTCTCCAGGTGATTTCGTCTCCACACTACCCGGTGGTCTTGGGGTACCCCTGGCTCCAGAAGCATAATCCGACTTTCGATTGGAGATCGGCCGAGATCCTCTCGTGGTCACCGCAGTGTGGGGCTAGTTGCATCCATGGGCCTGTCAAGTTGCTGTGTACTTCCTCGGACTCTCTGTTGCCTCTTGAATACGAAGAGTACCGGGATGTATTCGATAAGGTGCGCGCGGTTGCCCTACCTCCGCACCGCCCATACGATTGTGCCATAGAGTTACAATCTGGTGCTGTTCCTCCTCGTGGCAAAGTCTATCCACTGTCGGTAGCGGAGAATGAGGTCATGGAGGAGTACGTGAGGGAGGCGCTTTCACGCGGACACATTCGCAAATCCTCGTCCCCGGCAGGGGCTGGATTTTTCTTTGTGAAAAAGAAGGGCGGTGAGTTGAGGCCTTGCATCGATTACAGGGGTCTCAATCGCATCACGATCAAGAACGCTTACCCGATACCCTTGATTTCCGAGCTGTTCGATCGCCTCAAAGGGGCCACGGTCTTTACCAAACTCGACCTGAGGGCGGCATATAACCTGGTAAGGATCAAGGCGGGCGATGAGTGGAAGACCGCGTTTAACACCAGGACCGGTCATTATGAATCCTTGGTTATGCCCTTTGGGTTGTGCAATGCGCCCGCAGTCTTCCAGGAATTCATCAACGATGTTTTCCGTGACCTGTTGCAGCAGTGTGTGGTGGTCTATTTGGATGACATCTTGGTATATTCTGAATCCATGGAGGCCCACATTATGGATGTCAGACGAGTGTTGCAACGGTTACGAGAGAACAGGCTGTTCGGTAAGCTTGAGAAATGCGAATTTCACCGATCCCAGGTAACCTTCTTAGGTTACATCATTTCCGCTGAGGGGTTCTCCATGGATCCTGAGAAGGTTTCGGCTGTCTTACAGTGGCCCCAGCCCAGTGGTCTCCGTGCCCTGCAGCGCTTTTTGGGCTTCGCCAATTATTATCGGAAGTTCATCAGGGACTTTTCTATGCTAGCCAAGCCTCTCACAGATCTGACCAGGAAGGGCAGTAATTTCCAGGTCTGGCCGCTCGAGGCCATCCGAGCTTTTGAGGCTCTAAAGTCCGCCTTTGTGTCGGCTCCGATTCTGTCGCATCCCAACCCTGGGTTGCCCTTTGTCCTCGAGGTGGACGCGTCTGAGACGGGAGTAGGCGCCCTTCTGTCTCAGCATAGAACACCAGAGGGTCCTCTGCTTCCCTGTGGGTTTTACTCCCGGAAACTGTCTTCCGCGGAGTGCAACTATCAGATTGGTGACAGGGAGTTATTGGCCATCGTGCAGGCCCTTAAAGAATGGAGGCACTTGCTCGAGGGTTCGGTGGTTCCGGTTCTCATCCTGACGGACCACAAGAATCTGACCTACCTTTCTGAGGCCAAGAGATTGACACCACGTCAGGCCAGATGGGCTCTGTTCTTGTCACGTTTTAATTACGTGGTCTCCTACCTACCCGGTTCCAAGAACATCAGAGCGGATGCCTTATCACGGCAGTACTCCGAGCTGTCCGGGGAGGAGTCGATTCCGACTTCGGTCATACCTCCGAATCAGATCCTGGCCGCCATTCGCACCAGCCTGACCTCTCCCCTGGGTGAGCAGATTTTGGCGGCTCAATCTGGTGCTCCCTCTGGGAGACCCAACGGCAGGTGTTTTGTGCCTGAGGAGTTGCGCACTCGGTTGTTGCGAACCTACCATAACTCCAAGGCCGCGGGGCATCCTGGTAAGAATCAGCTGTCCTGGGCTGTTTCACGTCTGTTCTGGTGGCCTTCTCTACGTTCCGACATCGCCGCATATGTAGCGGCATGCTCCATTTGTGCCCAGAGTAAGTCCCCTCGGCACCTTCCGTTGGGCCTTTTGCAACCCATAGCCACCGGGGAGCGCCCATGGTCACACCTGGGGATGGATTTCATTGTGGACCTCCCTGCATCCCGAGGCCATACGGTCATTCTCATGATTGTGGATCGGTTTTCCAAAATGTGCCACTGTGTTCCTCTCAAGAAGTTACCCTCTGCACAAGAGTTGGCCACGATTTTCGCCAGGGAGGTCTTCCGGTTGCACGGTTTACCCAAGGAGATTGTGTCGGATCGGGGGAGTCAGTTTGTGTCCAGGTTCTGGCGCGCCTTTTGCTCCCAGTTGGGGATTCATCTCTCTTTCTCCTCGGCCTACCACCCTCAGTCCAATGGGGCCGCAGAACGATCCAATCAGGCCTTGGAGCAATTCCTTCGTTGCTATGTCTCCGATCACCAAGACAATTGGGTTGACCTCCTGCCTTGGGCTGAGTTTGCCAGGAAAGCGGCGGTGAACTCTTCCTCTGGGACGTCTCCCTTCATGGCCAATTATGGGTTCCAACCTGCCGTGTTACCGGAGGTATTCTCTCCCCAGGATATTCCGGCTGTGGAGGATCACCTTTCCGTCCTACGTGCTTCTTGGGTACAGATCCAGAGGTCCCTTGAGGTCTCTGCGCAGCGCCAGAGACTCCAGGCTGATCGCAGACGAGCGCCCGCTCCTTCCTACCAGGTCGGAGACCGTGTATGGTTGTCCACCCGCAACCTCAACCTTCGAGTGCCCACTCCCAAGCTGGCGCCTCGCTTTGTTGGTCCCTTCCGAGTGCTTCGCAGGGTAAACCCGGTAGCCTATGCCCTTGCGCTTCCTCCTGGCATGCGGATCTCCAACGTGTTTCATGTCTCCCTATTGAAGCCATTGGTGTGTAATCGTTTCACTTCCTCGGTTCCTCGGCCCCGTCCGGTCCAAGTGGGCAATCGTGAGGAATATGAGGTGAGCAATATCCTGGACTCACGCCTGGTCCGCGGTCGGTTGCAGTTTTTGGTCCATTGGCGTGGTTATGGTCCAGAGGAGCGTTCCTGGGTTCCCTCCGCAGATGTCCATGCTCCTGCTTTGCTCCGAGCCTTCCACGCACGCTTCCCTCAGAAACCGTTCCTTACTCCGCGGAGGAGGGGCCCTTGAGGGGGAGGTACTGTCATGGTCTTACCTTCTCACTGTTCTCCTTCGTTTGACATGTGCTGGCGGCCATCTTGGTTTCTGGGTTTCTTGTAGCCTCCCACCCTGCGGCTTCTCCTTCCCACTGGGAGGAGCTGGATGCCTAGCTCATATATATAGGAGGTCTGTGGCTTCAGTTCCTTGCTTGGTCCTCCTGTGTTCACATGCTTCTAAGACTGCTGCTGCTTCTGGTTCCTGATCCTGGCCTCGTCTGACTACCCCGTTGGTTCCTGATCCTGGCTTCGTCTGACTACCCTGCTGGTTCCTGATCCAGGCTTCGTCTGACTACCCTTCTAGTTCCTGACCCCTGTCTACGCAAGACCCTGCTTCGGTTTAGCCATCCGCTTGGACTTTTGCTTACAGCTTGATTTGCAATAAAGCCTTCTTATTTCCACTTATCTCTTGTTGTACGTCTGGTTCATGGTTCCATGACAGATTTCTACTCTGCAATAACAGATACGTTTGCCGATGCATACGAGCTGAGGAGAAGGCGGCGTTCCTATGCTTTGGCAAACACTTTGTATATATATAAAAAAAATAAAAAATCCCGGCAATTATTTATTCATCCACATCGATTGATGTGAATGGAGAAATCTGGTTTGCCAGGGCATACGAGCTAAGTGGGTATGGATGTAGGGCGGAGCTCCTATGTCCTGGCAGACGCCTTTCCCCTCCTTTTTTTTTTTTTGGCAGAGATTTTTTCATCCATATTGATCGATGCGAATGAAGAAATCTGTGCCGTTCATTTTTTTCTTTCAGCCCAGAGGCTGAACGGAAAAAAAAATCTCATTACCTGTATGCTCAATATAAGGAGAATAGCAGAAACTCCTAATGCTGGCCATACATGTAATGATTGCGGAGACCCTCAAATGCCAGGGCAGTACAAACACCCCACAACTGACCCCATTTTGAAAAGAAGACACCCCAAGGTATTTGCTGAGGGGCATATTGAGTCCATGAAAGATTTACATTTTTGTCCTAAGTTAGCGGAAAGTGAGACTTTGTGAGAAAAAAATAAATAAATCAATTTCCGCTAACTTATGCGAATTTTTTTTTTCCGATGAACTTGCCAGGCCCCTCATTGGATACCTTGGGGTGTCTTCTTTTCAAAGTGGGGTCACATGTGGGGTATTTATACTGCCCTGGCTTTTTAGGGGCCCTAAAGCGTGAGAAGAAGTCT
Source organism: Bufo gargarizans (assembly GCF_014858855.1). Taxonomy (NCBI): domain Eukaryota; kingdom Metazoa; phylum Chordata; class Amphibia; order Anura; family Bufonidae; genus Bufo; species Bufo gargarizans. The sequence continues at coordinate 218,609,911 of NC_058082.1, read as the reverse complement.
GGGATCCAAATGTCTAAAAATGCCCTCCTAAAAGGAATTTGGGCACCTTTGCGCATCTAGGCTGCAAAAAAGTGTCACACATCTGGTATCGCCGTACTCAGGAGAAGTTGGGGAATGTGTTTTGGGGTGTCATTTTACATATACCCATGCTGGGTGAAAAAAATATATTGGCCAAATGCCAACTTTGTATAAAAAAATGGGAAAAGTTGTCTTTTGCCAAGATATTTCTCTCACCCAGCATGGGTATATGTAAAATGACACCCCAAAACACATTCCCCAACTTCTCCTGAGTACGGCGATACCAGATGTGTGACACTTTTTTGATGCCAAGGTGGGCAAAGGGGCACATATTCCAAAGTGCACCTTTCGGATTTCACCGGTCATTTTTTACAGATTTTGATTGCAAAGTACTTCTCACACATATGGGCCCCTAAATTGCCAGGGCAGTATAACTACGCCACAAGTGACCCCATTTTGGAAAGAAGACACCCCAAGGTATTCCGTGAGGGGCATGGCGAGTTCCTAGAATTTTTTATTTTTTGTCGCAAGTTAGTGGAATATGAGACTTTGTAAGGAAAAAAGAGAAAAAAAAAATAATCATCATTTTCCGCTAACTTGTGACAAAAAAAATAAAATTCTAGGAACTCGCTGTGCCCCTCACGGCATACCTTGGGGTGTCTTATTTCAAAAATGTGGTCACTTGTGGGGTAGTTATACTGCCCTGGCAATTTAGGGGCCCAAATGTGTGAGAAGTACCTTGCAATCAAAATGTGTAAAAAATGGCCTGCAAAATCCGAAAGGTGCACTTTGGAATATGTGCCCCTTTGCCCACCTTGGCTGCAAAAAAGTGTGACACATCTGGTATCGCCGTACTCAGGAGAAGTTGGGGAATGTGTGATTTTATAAAAAATAAAATCATCATCATTTTCCGCTAACTTGTGACAAAAAATAAAAAGTTCTATGAACTCACTATGCCCATCAGTGAATACCTTAGGGTGTCTACTTTCCGAAATGGGGTCATTTGTGGGGTTTTTCTACTGTCTGGGAATTGTAGAACCTCAGGAATCATGACAGGTGCTCAGAAAGTCAGAGCTGCTTCAAAAAGCGGAAATTCACATTTTTGTACCATAGTGTGTAAACGCTATAACTTTTACCCAAACCATTTTTTTTTTTTGCCCAAACATTTTTTTTTATCAAAGACATGTAGAACAATAAATTTGGCGAAAAATTTATATATGGATGTCGTTTTTTTTGCAAAATTTTACAGCTGAAAGTGAAAAATGTCATTTTTTTGCAAAAAAATCATTACATTTTGATTAATAACAAAAAAAGTAAAAATGTCAGCAGCAATAAAATACCACCAAATGAAAGCTCTATTAGTGAGAAGAAAAGGAGGTAAAATTCATTTGGGTGGTAAGTTGCATGACCGAGCAATAAACTGTGAAAGTAGTGTAGTGCCGAAGTGTAAAAAGTGCTCTGGTCATGAAGGGGGTTTCAGCTAGCGGGGCTGAAGTGGATATTCACTCCTTGTGCGTCTTTAAAATAGTTTTTTCTGCTGCTGCTTCTTTTTCTTATTCCAATCAAACTCTTTTCCTGTTTCATAGTCTTATTTATCTCTTTTTCTTTCTTTTACTTCTATTTGGGTAATTACTAACTTTTTGTTTAGTTTCTTTTCAAACATTTGCATTTGACTTTCTGTCAGTCTGGTCTGTAGTTCACTGCGCATCTTTACCAATTCTTCCGAAATTCTTTTATGCTCCAATTCATCTTTCTTTAGAACCACCTCTAAGATCTTTAGGGAAAAATCTGCATGCAATTGTTGCCATTCATTTACAAAACTGCTGTCATCTTCCTACTGCATTATTTCTTTAAACACACAGAGTCCTCTCTGGACCCTTCCACTCTCCTTATACGATCGCAGAGAGTTCACTGTCCAAAATAGTCTGACCTCCTTGTCAGCAAATGGCGTGATTTTCATTTCTAAAGTTTAAGTGCTCATTGTTTGTAATGTATCTCCTTGATTACCCTGAATAAAGAAAGTATCCACCCCTTCTCTGCCCTGGTTTAAACATGGTACAAGTTCCTCCGATGCCATTATATTTCCCTTTTAAACCTTTACACCTGGGTCCCTTTTCTTCAGCGTGCTCAGCCCTTTTATCCCAAAGTCCATTGCACTATATGCATTATAACAATAACAGCACATTAATATTTACTATTCCTATTAATATTAGCTATCCTATTATAGCAATAAAAAGCAATCTGTTAGTTCCTTTATGACGTTACAATTTCAAGTTGTTGAAGGGTTCCAAGAATTATGCTGTTATAAATTTCGATTTAGAAATATTAATATTTGCTCAACTGTATTGTGCACTCATTTTCATACCCAGAGAAAACAAATTTATATATTTATTGCCTGTGCTCTTTCTCAGTATTTTGACCACACTATCCTGTGTAATAAGGAGGTTTTTCTCCTGTGATATTTTGCTATGTCACTGTTTTTCCAGTTTTCTGTCAGTGAAGACTCTAACTCATCGATTTTCTGGCTTCAGCGGCACTCAGGCCTTGCTCATCTTGGAACACACTAAACACTGTGTATTGTGGAAACGCTATGACATTATGGCAAAAAGCAACTATAGATGAATGTTTGCTATATAAACTGAAGAGAAACTACTTGTTGACAAATTGTTGATTGATACATTTAATTACTTTTCTCAAAATAGCTGTTTGTGTAACCTTTCTAGGTAACTCTAAGAAACTGTTGATCTGCAAGTGACTTTCATCATTTTTCGCAGCAGGGTCTAAGAAACACATTTAAAATATTGTGGCATCAATTACTTTAACACGTGGGTTGTAAGCGGCTATATTTCTGTAACTTAGTTCAATTTCATGGTGAGTGATGTCATAGGAATAGACTAAGGTTTTGTTCACATCAACATCTCCGTAGCAGATTCTGTGAAAAATGGAAAAAAGCTTGCAGGATACAGCTCTATCTTCTGGTAAAATGATGGACATCATGACAAAAGTCATATAATCTAACACTGCCATTAAAGCGGTATTCCAGTTACATTAAGTTTTTCCATATCCACAGGATAGGGGATAAATATTAGGGTCCATTCACAAATCCATATAAATGGGTCCGCATCCGTTCTGCAATTTTGCGGAACTTGTGCAGACCCGTTAATTTCAATGGGGTCACAAAAGATGCGGACAGCACACCGTGTGCAGTCCACATCAGTAGTTCCGAGGCCCCGCAAAAAAGATAGAGCATGTCCTATTCTTTTCCTCAGCCACAGACAAGAATAAGCATTTCCCTCACAGGGATGACCATTTTTGGTCCGCAAAATGCAGAATGCACATGGCCGATGTCTGTGTTTTGCGGATCCACAATTTGCAGACTGCAAAACACTTGCAGATGTGTGAATAGATCCTTATATCAGTTGGGTCCTATTGCTGGAATCACGAGAACGGGGGCCCCGTACCCCCTGCAGCCCCCTAAAATGAACGAAGCGCTGGTCAGACATGCGCATTTCAGAGACAGTACTTGGCTATCTCCAGAATTCCCATAGAAATGAATGGAGCGGCCAGTCCATTCTCCGTGTGCATTTGAGGCCTAGTTGGGTGACATACAGTACTGACCGAAACTGTAGAGGCACTGAGGTGAAATCTAAAAGGAAACCTCCCAGAAATTACACATTTTAGAAACCACACCCCTCACAGAATTTACCAATGGGTGTAATGAGCATTTTGACCCAACAGATGCTTTGCAAAAATGAATTCCCATCAGATGAGGCAAAGTGAAAATTGCAATTTTTACACAGAGATGCCATTTTAATGACCAATATGCTGAGCACAACTGGTGCCATCTAATACACACCTGTGACTGTGGGGATCAGAACCTAAAAAAATAGTTTATGCCCCCCCAAAATTGTTGCGGCTGGTCCCTATCAGTTCTCCCCCTCCCTCCCTGATCTCAGCTCAGGATGGCCAGCGGTGCTCATCTCCCTCTCCCCCCTCCCTGCCTTGCTGCGGTCTTCATTTCTTCAGAATGGCCGAGCGGTGGATAGCACTGCTTGAAACGGCTCACATTGGTGCCAGCACCGATACCGGCTGTTTAACCCCTTCCATGCGGCGGTCTGTAGGGACCGCTGTATGGAAGGAGTTAACAGGGAAGGAACTCCCTCCCTTTCCCATCGGGCCACTGCTGTGCCTTGGTAGCCGGTCGATGTTTGAATGGTTCATAGAGGTAGGGAGCTCCCTCCCCCATCAGGACGCTGCACTGCTGTGGCAGCATCCCGACGGTTACCATGGCAACCAGGCGCCTTCTCAGGCATACGGCTTGCCATAATATATCTGAGTCTGATCAAGCTCCTACTAAAGGTAAGAGCCTGATCAGGCTAAGTATAAAGGACTGGCAACTCATGCAGCAACAATTTTGGATCGTCTTTCCTTAAAACTGTTGTGTCATTCTGCTATTATTTTTACTAAAAGTTTATGAATTAATTTGCATTTGAGTATTACCAGTTTGGGGTGTGTACCTACATAGTCTGCCACTGGCAGCACTGATTGGACAGTGTCAGACTGTGTAATGACCAGGTGACCATCAGGGCAGTACTGCAGTCAGGGGCCCAGCCACATCAGCAGTCCCATTAAAATTCACTTTAGTGCAGTGAATACTAGTGAAGCTCTGTGGCCCTTCTGATTTATGTGGGTTGGTGGATTGGCCCACTTCCAGCACATACACTTTTACTAAAGTAATTATTTTACAGGTGTTTGAACGCAGACCTTTCAACAGTAGATTTATTTTTACATTATAGACATGTCCTATTGGAGGGACTGGGTTTTCTGTGCTTAAAAAGCTTCTGAATTGTATTAATGTTTTCGTCACATTCATAGTTTTAAATAAATAGCACTACTGATGTGAAGGAAAGAATTACACCATTTTTATTTCTGCTCTTTACCAAAAACTATTTTTTCCCAATATTAAAGGGAGTCTGTCACCTACCTGCCTGGTTTCAAACAGGTGACATTGTTCAGTGGGGCACAAAGACACAGATGTTACCAGTGGTTAGTTCGTCTGATGCTTCAAATCGCTCAAAAAGTAGTTTTTATCATATGCTAATGAAGTGTTGCAAGTGCACAGGGGCGGGAGAGTTTTCTGAAAGTGCCCAAGTTTTTCCGCCTCACTCGCGCCTAACTCGCACCTCAGTAAGCTCAAGCCAGCCCTGTGGCTCTGTGACATCAAATTTCCCTGTAGGCTGTTCACGCATCACTGCCGGCCCCGGGCATGCGTAGTGTTCTGCCCACTGTGGGCAGAGGGAAAGGGATATGGAGTGCGCATGCACCAGTTACTGGCGTGAAATTGGGCCCAACAGTGATGCGCGAACAGCCTACAGGGAAATATGATGTCACAGAGCCACAGGGCTGGCCTGAGCTTACTGAGGGGCGGAGTTAGGCGCAAGTGATGCGGAGGAACTTGGGCACTTTCAGAAAAATCTCCGCCCCTGGGCACTTGCGACAGCTCATTAGCATATAATAAAAACAACTTTTTGGGCGATTTGAAGCATCAGAAGAACTAACCACGGGTAACATCTGTGTCATGTCTTTGTGCCCCACTGAACAATGTCACCTGTTTGAAACCGGTCAGGTAGGTGACAGACTCCCTATAAATAGTTTATGATTATAGGGATACCAAATACTGTTTTGTTATATTTAATAGTAAGTATAGTACAAAAACTATTTATTTTAATGGTTTTTGTAATGTTTTTAATTGCATTTACTTTGCAGAAAAATGTGCCTGTTACTATATAAGAAAAAAATTTGGAAAGTCAAAATTCCATTTTTCCGCCCTAACTTTTACCCCAAAAATTATATCATAGGTCTTGGCTGAAATTTGTACCCAAAATGTCTGTATAGACGACAGCAGCCTTATCCACTGCACCATAGTGCTCTGCTCTAAGTATAGGATTTTCTAGATGTAAAAAAACTATTAAACAGTATTATGGATTTCTTCACAGGCATAATATTAAATAATAAAGCTGTTTAGCAACTTTTTAGGCATAGAAACTTCTACCCTTACAACAGAGCAGTTCTATAGAGCAGTGTCTGCTATACAGAAGGTCTGGGTTCAATTCCCAGCAGAGATCTATCAAGTAATTTTCTTAGTAAAGGTTATGTATAAGAAAATTAATATAAAAATACACAATGCATAATAAAAGTTGATAGAAATTAAACTCTTATGTGTATGGCAAAGTGGCCTGATGCAAAGAAAACTTTAAAGGGGTTATCCAACAGTATAAACACCCCCACAATGCCCGGGCCCCTTCCATACAGCAGTCCTTACAGACCGAGGTCTCCTATGGACCGTGGCATGGAAGGGGTTAAACGTCCGACATCGGTGCTGGCACCAATGTCGGCCGTTTCAAGCAGAGTGTCAGCTGTATATTACACCTGACACTCTGCTAACCATTGCTCTGCCATCCTGAAGAAATTAAGATCGCAGTAAGGGAGGGAACGGGGGGAGGGAGATGAACACCGTGGGCCATCCTGAGCTGAGATGAGGGAGGGAGGTGGAGAACTGATAGGGACCGCCGCAACAGTTTTGGGGTTGGGAGGTATAAACAATTTTTTTAGGTTCTGATCCCCACAGTCACGGGTGTGTATTAGATGGCACCAGTTGGGCACAACATATTGGTAATTAAAATGGCATCTCTGTGTAAAAATGGCAGTTTTCACTTTGTCTGAAAATACACTGCAGTACACTATACAGTGTACTGCAGTGTATTGTAGAGGCATCAGTCCCACTGGGTCTTCAAGAACCAAGTGGGTCTGAGTCCAAAAAGGGTAAAGAAAGCTAAAAAAGTTTTACTTTCACGATGAATGCCATAAAAAAATGAGAATCTGAAAAACTATAATGGAATAGAAATTTTACCCACTTCACTTCCCAGAAAATATATTAAAAATGATCAAAAAACTCATGTGTACCCCAAAATAGTACCAATCACCTCATCCTGTCACCTACGAGAGTGCTGTGATCATCTGTTTAAACTAGCCCCTCAGGTGAACACTGTAAAAATAAAAAACTGTGCCAAAATCAATTTTTTCACCTTACACAAAAATTAGGCATTCACCTGACAGAAAAGAACTTGTGATGATGTGGCTGGAGGTACATTAGGCGGTCACTGGATACAAATTTTACTGTAGGCCAGTACAGGCCCCAAAAATAAGGCATTCACCTGACAGAAAATAACTTGTGATTTTGTGGCTGAAGATACATTAGGCGGTCACTGGATAATTTTTTTTACTGTAAGCCACTGGAGTACAGGCCCAAAAAATTAGGCCTTTTATGCCACTGTATATACATAAGACAAAGACCATTCTTTGTTCTGTGTGATGGCGGATATGTGTGGGCTGGCATAAGGAAATTAAATTACACGTGGTCGTCACAGGTGTTCAATTCCTCCGAGATCCATGCCTCCTTCATTTTTAGAAATGTGAGGTAGTCGATACTGTCGTGAGCTAGGCGAGTTCGCTTATTGGTCATGATCCCCCCTGCTGCGCTTAACGCTCTTTCGGACAGGACACTCGACGAGGGGAAAGCCAAGAGTTTCATGGCAAATTGTGCCACCTATGGCTACAGGTCAAGCCTGCACACCCAGTAGTCCAGAGGTTCCTTGCTTCTCAGAGCGTCCACATCGGCCGTTAACCCGATGTAGTCGGACACCTGTCGGTCTAGGCTAGATCTGAGACTAGATCTGCTAGATCTGCAGGGCGGCTGTCGATGGGTTGGCTGCAAGAATGATCTCATATCCGAAGTGACCAACACATCTTCAAACCGCCCTCTTCTTGCAGGCGTGGTAGGATTGGTACCCGCACCTGTTTCACTGTGGGTGGAAATTCCTCTGCCAGCGCCCACAACAGCAGAATGCAGCATCTCTCGCAGCAAGGCCTGGAAATGCTGCATTCTGCCGAACCTCTGTGATGCTGGTAACATGTTCTCCATTTTGTGTTTGTACCAGGGTCTAAGTATGTTGCCACCCAGTACTGGACCTTGCCCTTTATGGAGTAGTGCCCCCTGGGAATTCATTCAGCATTGTGACTTCCTCATCTTTTAGCTCTTGCTCCTTGATGGCTTTATCATTGACACATCACAATGCACGCTCCAGAAAGAAGGCATAAGGTACGATGTCACTGATGACGCCCTGGCTGTGACTGACCAGATTGGTGATCTCATCAAATGGCTGCATGCGTCGCGCATGAGCAGCCCCTGGCGCGGTGAAAAGAAACCAAGCTCCCCAGAACCTTTCCTGCTGCAGAGTTCGTACAGGTAGTCGTTGACGGCACGTTGCTGCTGGAGCAGCCGATCAAGCATATACAAGGTGGAGTTCCAGCGCGTCCGCTGTCACAAATCAGACGTCTGACGGGCAAGTGGTGTCTCCACTGAACGTCAGCAAAGCGAGCCATGGCCATTTAAGATCTTCTAAAATGGCCAGAGATTTTCCTGGCCTGCTTCAAGACGTCCTGGACCGCGGGGTATTTGGCAACGAATCGCTGCGCGACTAAGTTCAGGATGTGTGCCATGCACGGCACGTGTGTCATTTTGCCCTGTTTCAGTGCGCTTAGCAGATTGGCACCGTTGTCGCACACCACTTTACCAATTCTCAAATTGAGCGGGGTTAGCCACTGATCGGCCTGTGACCGCAGAGCTGAAAGCAGTGCAGGAGTTGTGTGGCTCTTGGCTTCCAGGCACAACAGCCGCAGCACAGCATGGCAATGTCTTACCTGGGATGTCAAATAGGTTCTGGGGAGCTTGGGGGGCGCAGTGGAAGAGGCGGAAGCAGTGGAAAAGGAGGAGTCAGCCGAGGAGGAGGCGGTGGATGGAGTAGAAGGAAGAGAAGAAGAGGCAGGCCTGCATGCAATCCTTGGTGGTAACACCGAATCCACATGGGAGCCACGGGTTACATGCTTGACGGTAGTCAGAAGGTTCACCCAGTGGGTAGTAAAAGTTATGTACCTTCCTTGCCCGTGTTTGCTAGACCACGTGTCTGTTGTCAGATGTATCTTGGCACCGGCACTGTGTGCCAGAGATATATTTACTTGCCGCTGAACGTGGCCATATAGCCCTGTGAAGCCCTTCTGAGAGAAATTTTTCCTTCCGGGAACTTTCATTGTGGTGTGCCAATGGCCACAAATGTTCTAAAAGCCTCCGAGTCCACCCGTTTTTTATGGCAGTAGTTGGCGGGCTAGCAGTTCCGACAAGCCAGCGGTCAGCCGTTGGGCAAGAGGATCACCATCACCTTTTTCTTCTCGAACATTTGGGCCGCGGAAGCCTGCCTTCTGCCAGATGAACGCGACGACGGCACAGTGGAGGACAAATGGAAGGAGAGAGGAGAAGGAGAAGAGGCAGGACATGGAGCGCCGGGAGTGTGGCTTTGTGGGTTCTGACGGCATTGCTCTCACTGGGCTCAATGATGGGAGGTTAGGTGCCTTCTTAAGGTGGTCATCCCTAGATTAGTGTTGGGCTTACCACGACTTATGCGCTGACAGCACAGGCTGCGGATGGCAACACTATTGTCAGCAGCTGACACGTTAAAAAAAGCCCACACTGCAGAGCCATGTGCCGGCATCCTGAGAGCGCCATAAGTGACCGTGCATGGTGGATGGCTCGCTCCAGATACATTTACAGTTTACTTTTTGCCTACTGTGCCCTGCGAGCTCTGCCTGCTTCTCCTTCTTCTCCTCCCTCTCTGCTGCTCCGTCTCTCGCTCTGACCTCCCCTCTTCCTCTCTTGTGGGCACCCACGTGACGTCCATCGATACGTCATCATCGTCACCTTCACTACCACTGACATTTGAGATCTCGGAGTAGGCAGCAACAGCGGGGACCTCCCTCCTTGGGCTGATCTGAGTACTGTCGTCAGACCGCTGGGTGGAGGACGTTGCTACCTCTTCTTTCTCATCTGATGTAAAGAATGGCTGTGCATTGGTAAGGTCTGGGAATGGATGGAAAAATATTTCCTCTGACTCAAGTGGAGGGGCTATGGTGGTGGTGTATTTGAGGGTGCACATAGCAGAGAGTGAGGAGGGTGCAGATATAGAGGATGAGGAGGGTGCAGAAGCAGAAGGCTGAGTGAGCCACTCAACCAACTCTGGTGTGCCTTCTCCAACTTCCCACTTAGGCTCCGGCCTGGTGCACCTGCCCAACCCCTACCGCCCCTGTGGAACGGCCTGTCTCTTCCTGTGCCTGTCATTTTCAAAATGACCATGTGCCTAAGTCCCTGAGGAAGAGCAGTATTTGTGGAAGCAGGTATATCGCAGGCCTCAATCAATATTTGGTGGAATCAGGTATATCAAACCCCTTAATCAGTATTTTGTGGAAGCAGGTATATCGCAGGCCTCAATCAATATTTGGTGGAAACAGGTATATCGAACCCCTTAATCATTTCTTTGTGGAAGCAGGTATATCGCAAGCCTCAATCAATATTTGGTGGAAACAGGTATATCAAACCCCTTAATCAGTATTTTGTGGAAGCAGGTATATTGCACCCATCAATCAATATTTGGTGGAAGCAGGTATATCGAACCCCTTAATCAGTATTATGTGGAAGCAGGTATATCACACCCCTTATTATTATTTTTTTGCCACAAAAGTTATATCATGTCACCCTGTTTATTTAGGGCCACAGGTATATTACAGCCCTCAATCAGTATTTTGTGGAAGAAGGTATATCACACCCCTCAATCAGTTTTTTTGGGGGCAACAGGTATATCACACCCGTTGCAATTAGTTGTTCCAAGAGCGTTTGTCCCTCTAAATAGCTTCTTGTTAGAAAAGTATATTATAAGTATATCACAACCCTCAGTATATCACACCTATCAATAGCACACTTATTCCAATCCTTAAAAGTACTTTTGTGGCCCTATTAGCTAGCATTTGGTGTCCCTAAGAGCCTGTCCCTGCTCCACAAAGCAACCTCTCCCTACACTAAAATGGCTGCCAGATCAGTTTCTTTTATATGGTAGGGCTGTGTTCATGTGCTGACACATCTCAATTGACTGTCCTGTCCCACCTGATGGATGTGTCATGGGTCAAAGTCCGGTGCAATGCAAAAGAATATGACGCCGGCGGACATCGCCATATATTTGCATGTTCGACGAATCGCCAACGCGCAAAGTTCACAGAGAAACAACCACCGGGCGAACCGCAAGGCCATCTTTATTTACCACCACACATGGGGTGTTTCTGTAAATCGCAGAATCAGGGTAATAGATTTTGAGTTTTGTTTGGCTGTTAACTCTTGATGTGCTACAGTAAAAAAAATTATTAAAATGGAAAATCGGCCAAAAAAGTGAAATTTAGAAATGTCATCTCCATTTTCCTTTAATTTTTGTGGAATACATAAAGGGTTAACAACGTTTTTAAAATCAGTTTTGAACAACTTAAGGTGTGTAGTTTTTAAATTGGGGTAATTTATGGGTGGTTTCTACTATGTAAGCCTCAAAAAGTGACTTCATAACTGAACTGGTCCTTAAAAAATGGTTTTGGAAACTTTCTTAAAAATTTTAAGAATTTCTTCTAAAATTCTGAGCCTTCTAACTCCCCCCCCCCCCAAAAAAAAATTACATCTACAAAATGATGCCAACATAAAGTAGCCATATGGGAAATGTAAAGTAATAACAATTTTGTGTGGTATTACTATCTTCCTTAAAAGTAGAGAAATTCAAATTTTCAAAATTACTAATTTGTCCACATTTTTGAAAATTTGGGATTTTTTTTATAACTAAAGGTGATTTACAGTACAGACCAAAAGTTTGGACACACCTTCTCATTCAAAGAGTTTTCTTTATTTTCATGACTATGAAAATTGTAGATTCACACTGAAGGCATCAAAACTATGAATTAACACATGTGGAATTATATACATAACAAAAAAGTGTGAAACAACTGAAAATATGTCATATTCTAGGTTCTTCAAAGTAGCCACCTTTTGCTTTGATTACTGCTTTGCACACTCTTGGCATTCTCTTGATAAGCTTCAAGAGGTAGTCACCTGAAATGGTCTTCCAACAGTCTTGAAGGAGCTTCCCAGAGATGCTTAGCACTTGTTGGCCCTTTTGCCTTCACTCTGCGGTCCAGCTCACCCCAAACCATCTCGATTGGGTTCAGGTCTAGTGACTGTGGAGGCCAGGTCATCTGGCGTAGCACTCCATCACTCTCCTTCATGGTCAAATAGCCCTTACACAGCCTGGAGGTGTGTTTGGGGTTATTGTCCTGTTGAAAAATAAATGATGGTCCAACTAAACGCAAACCGGATGGAATAGCATGCTGCTGCAAGATGCTGTGGTAGCCATGCTGGTTCAGTATGCCTTCAATTTTGAATAAATCCCCAACAGTGTCACCAGCAAAGCACCCCCACACCATCACACCTCCTCCTCCATGCTTCACGGTGGGAACCAGGCATGTAGAGTCCATCCGTTCACCTTTTTTGCGTCACACAAAGACACGGTGGTTGGAACCAAAGATCTCAAATTTGGACTCATCAGACCAAAGCACAGATTTCCACTGGTCTAATGTCCATTCCTTGTGTTCTTTAGCCCAAACAAGTCTCTTCTGCTTGTTTCCTGTCCTTAGCAGTGGTTTCCTAGCAGATATTCTACCATGAAGGCCTGATCACACAGTCTCCTCTTAACAGTTGTTCAAGAGATGAGTCTGCTGCTGGAACTCTGTGTGGCATTGACCTGGTCTCTCATCTGAGCTGCTGTTAACCTGCGATTTCTGAGGCTGGTGACTCGGATGAACTTATCCTCTGCAGCAGAGGTGACTCTTGGTCTTCCTTTCCTGGGGCGGTCCGCATGTGAGCCAGTTTCTTTGTAGCGCTTGATGGTTTTTGGGATTGCACTTGGGGACACTTTCAAAGTTTTCTCAATTTTTCGGACTGACTGACCTTCATTCCTTAAAGTAATGATGGCCACTCGTTTTTCTTTACTTAGCTGTTTTTTTCTTGCCATAATACAAATTCTAACAGTCTATTCAGTAGGACTATCAGCTGTGTATCCACCTGACTTCTCCACAACACAACTGATGGTCCCAACCCCATTTATAAGGCAAGAAATCCCACTTATTAAACCTGACAGGGCACACCTGTGAAGTGAAAACCATTTCAGGTGACTACCTCTTGAAGCTCATCAAGAGAATGCCAAGAGTGTGCAAAGCAGTAATCAAAGCAAAAGGTGGCTACTTTGAAGAACCTAGAATATGACATATTTTCAGTTGTTTCACACTTTTTTGTTATGTATATAATTCCACATGTTAACTCATAGTTTTGATGCCTTCAGTGTGAATCTACAATTTTCATAGTCATGAAAATAAAGAAAACTCTTTGAATGAGAAGGTGTGTCCAAACTTTTGTTCTGTACTGTATATTGACTCAAATTTACCACTATCATGAAGTACAATGTGTCTGTCACAAGAAAACAATCTCAGAATAGCTTGGATAAGTTAACGTGTTCAAAAGTTATTACCACATAAAATCACGTCAGATTTCCAAAATTTGGCCTGGTCCTTAAAGTGAAAAATTACAATGTCTTTAAGGGGTTAATGACCTCCTGGGGGACATATCATGTGCTAAAAATTAATTAAAATGTAAGTAAAATAAATAATAAAAAAAAAAATGTAAATACATTTTTTTTTAAAATGCCGTTACTAATAGAAACTGTCACCATAGTCGCCCCATTCAGTCAAACCTGTACATGTTATATATCAAAACAATCATCACAAAATAGAGAACCCACTTCAATTATTAGTTTTGTGTCAGTTTTAATATTTAAGAAATAAAAAGCTCTAATTAAAAAAATAACTTTTTTATAAGAATTTGCAGTTTTCCCTAAATTAAACCTAAAAAAAGGAAAAATAATCTTTAAAAAACATGCTATTAAAAATTCCTAAGTATAAAGTAAAACACATCGCAAAAATTATTTTGGTAGTCTAACAAATAAAAAAGTTAGGGTCACTAAACCACCACTTGCAGAAAATCATGAAAAACTGCTTGGACATTCTGTCCTTTTTTAGGCCCGGTCATGAAAGGGTTAATAGATAGTTCTATTAGGCCTTGATTCTCATTAGGGTGAATAACCTGTCTTGCTCTACTTTTATTGGTGTGTTCACTTTATTTATTACTTAAGCAATTCTATTAGGCCTTGATTCTAAAATTCGGGTGAATAAGCTGTCTAATTCTACTGTTATTGGGGTGCCCACTTTGTATCATAGATAAGCAATTCTATTAGCCTTGATTCACAAATTGGGGTGAATGAGCTAATTCTACTGTTGCGGTGTCCACCTGCCTGTCACAGTAACTGTTTCACTACCAGAAAAGACTAGGTATGTATGGTGCTGCAATGCACAGTGATGTACACAAAGATACACTCTTCCTGCAGACTGGGATATAGATGATTTAACGTGCTTTGTGATAAATTAATTCGGAACAAAGCAAATTTTTTAAAAAATTTGGCAAAGCTTCCAAATTGAATTTTTTAAAACCTCGCTCATCTTTAGTGGCGATACCTAATATGTCTATTGTTTCCTTCTTTCTTTGGTTTGATGAGGGGACAGGGGAACTTTATTTTTGCTTGAAACCTTTTTTTTTATAAACCTTTTTTTTATTTTTTTCACTTTTAATTTGTGTCCTATGGGACAAATTTTTGTGGGTCTGATTCATTTTTCAATGCAGTACAATACTTGTTGTATTGTAGTGTCTTAGGCTCTTTTACATGGATAGAGGATAGGGCAATTATCTGAAATAAGAATTCATAGGAATAATCATTGCCCTGCGTAAATTTGTCATTCATTGGTTGGGTGACCACATCTTTCATGAGGCACATAAAATCATCATTTGCCACCAGCACATCACACTGGCGAAACAAAGATGTGCTTCCAACAAGCAACCAATCTGTATGGGAATGAATGATCACAATAGTGATTGTTCATCCTTATAAAGAAATGAAGATTGCTGCATGTAAAAAGAGCTGTACTGCACCTGAATAATCAGGCAATGATTGAGAATGTATGGTTAGTTCCTGATCATTGCTATTTGCCCATGTAAAAGAGCCTTTAGTTAAACAGGAGTAGCTCTAAGGGCCAGAAGCTGTAAATCAGTTGACTGTAAAAAAAATTGACTTTTTTTCCAGGTGCTAATGGTCATTTGAGTACATAAGCCCAACATATTTAAAGAGTGGTGTCTGTATAATTGACTATCTGTGTGTCTGAAGCAAGTTATAAATGCAGCAATTACAGTTGAATAGTATGAATAATACCTATTGAAGACACACAAGTATCTTAAGCTTTGCATATTCTTATTTTATGAATGTAAGTGATCTTCTCGGAATTGAAGTTATGCTCAGTTTATTGTATTCATTTCTAGTGAATGAAAGTACAGAGGTGATTACAGTTAAATGGTCTAGTCTGCCGTAGCAATCAAGACAATGTTCTGAGACTATCATTCTCCACTCTATCCTTGTGCTCAGATTGTTTCATATCTTTATCATGAGGGCAATTTACAGAGCTGAAGTTTAAATATGAAAAAGCAAAAACCTTTTGGAAGTGTCACATAAACAGTGTGTCATACAGTAAGTGTGAGATTCGCATTACTGGGTGATTATTATTCACTCTGTGTGTACTGAAACACAGTATCTCGCCCTGAAAAACATACAGAACTGAGAAACATTAAAGGGGTTATCTGAGCCTGGAAATGCCTCCCCCCATATGCCCAGGCCCCTCACACTGATTTCACTTATCTGGCTCCTTGCGTCGCTCCTGGTCCCCGCACGGCCTCCGCTGGGAGGTGCATCTGCATGTGGGAGGGGCATAAAACCTAAAAAATTGGATCAAGGTGCGTCGGAGATTATGTGTAATGCATTTTGTTTGTTGAGGTGTAATTTACAACCACTTGTTCCAAACTGAGAGGGACAGAGTCCTTGAACTGAGAGACCTTGGATTATCACTCCAGCAGATCGCCATGTTCCTAGGCCAAGATGTCAGCACTGCTCAACGTGGCATGTCCCAGTTGTTGGGAGAACTATGACAGACTAGGACAAAGGATTCCTGGAGTTTGTTGTTCTGTGGTATAATATTTAGGGGCATTTGGGAGCACAGTAGGCACAGTATTCTTGGCAGCACCAGGATAATACTGTTGGGGTAGTAGGGTGGGGAGGATGATTATATTAGAAAAGTGAGGAACCTAAGATGACTGTTTGGTAAACTCTGCAGAGACTAGATGCGATTGAAAGAAGTTGTCTGGCCTGAATGGAGAAGATGGGGAAAAAAAACGTCTACATCAGAGGAGACATCACCTGCGAGGTACTGGATGTGAGAGGTATATAGTACCGTTAGTGTCCATGCAGCAAGTAAAATATGTATTTAGTCCTAGGGCGAGCTTGTATGTGTATGTGTTTAGGGAGGATACTTTGAGAATATGGCACATATGTATTGGGGCTTGGGTCCCGGACCTTTTGAGACCCTAGCAACGCCCCTGGTGTGGAGAGACATAGAGCGCATGCGCTGCTTAGACCAATCTCGGCAGTCAACAAGCCTGAGAGCAGTACTACGTGGAGCAATAAGGCGCAGCATCACCTGAAGACCTGTGAGGAGGATGAGACGTGTTTCCCAGCATGGCATTTGTACAATTGACTAACTTTTAGAACATTAATATTATCCTAAGAAGCTAGTGATATGACTTACAGATAATGGGGGCAATTACCTGGATCCCAATATGAACAAACAAACTTGAACTAAAGTGCATGTACATTGTTAGGGGTACATTGTTATAGCTACATATTGTTTTTGATCTGATTTTAATGTATATTATATTTACCCAACCAGTAAGATGGAACCATAAGTATGGGCCCCACATACGGTTCTACGGAGGCACCGAGACTGTTCATTTTTATTTGTATTTTTAGGTTTATTCTATATATATATATACAGACGTGGACAAAATTGTTGGTACCCTTTGGTCAATGAAAGAAAAAGTCACAATGGTCACAGAAATAACTTTAATCTGACAAAAGTAATAATAAATTAAAATTCTATAAATGTTAACCAATGAAAGTCAGACATTGTTTTTCAACCATGCTTCAACAGAATTATGTAAAAAAATAAACTCATGAAACAGGCATGGACAAAAATGATGGTACCCCTAACTTAATATTTTGTTGCGCAACCTTTTGAGGCAATCACTGCAATCAAACGCTTCCTGTAACTGTCAATGAGACATCTGCACCTCTCAGCAGGTATTTTGGCCCACTCCTCATGAGCAAACTGCTCCAGTTGTGTCCGGTTTGAAGGGTGCCTTTTCCAGACTGCATGTTTCAGCTCCTTCCAAAGATGCTCAATAGGATTGAGGTCAGGGCTCATAGAAGGCCACTTTAGAATAGTCCAATTTTTTCCTCTTAGCCATTCTTGGGTGTTTTTAGCGGTGTGTTTTGGGTCATTGTCCTGTTGCAAGACCCATGACCTGCGACTGAGACCAAGCTTTCTGACACTGGCTAGTACATTTCTCTCTAGAATTCCTTGATAGTCTTGAGATTTCATTGTACCCTGCACAGATTCAAGACACCCTGTGCCAGACGCAGCAAAGCAGCCCCAGAACATAACAGAGCCTCCTCCATGTTTCACAGTAGGGACAGTGTTCTTTTCTTGATATGCTTCATTTTTTCGTCTGTGAACATACAGCTGATGTGCCTTGGCAAAAACTTCGATTTTTGTCTCATCTGTCCACAGGACATTCTCCCAGAAGCTTTGTGGCTTGTCAACATGTAGTTTGGCATATTCCAGTCTTGCTTTTTTATGATTCGTTTTCAACAATGGTGTCCTCCTTGGTCGTCTCCCATGTAGTCCACTTTGGCTCAAACAACGACGGATGGTGCGATCTGACACTGATGTTCCTTGAGCATGAAGTTCACCTTGAATCTCTTTAGAAGTCTTTCTAGGCTCTTTTGTTACCATTCGGATTATCCGTCTCTTAGATTTGTCATCAATTTTCCTCCTGCGGCCACGTCCAGGGAGGTTGGCTACAGTCCCATGGATCTTAAACTTATGAATAATATGTGCAACTGTACTCACAGGAACATCTAGTTGCTTGGAGATGGTCTTATAGCCTTTACCTTTAACATGCTTGTCTATAATTTTCTTTCTGATCTCTTGAGACAGCTCTTTCCTTTGCTTCCTCTGGTCCATGTCGAGTGTGGTACACACCATATCACCAAACAACACAGTGATTACCTGGAGCCATATATATAGGCCCAATGGCTGATTACAAGGTTGTAGACACCTGTGATGCTAATTAGTGGACACACCTTGAATTAACATGTCCCTTTGGTCACATTATGTTCTGTGTTTTCTAGGGGTACCATCATTTTTGTCCATGCCTGTTTCATGAGTTTATTTTTTTACATAATTCTGTTGAAGCATGGTTGAAAAACAATGTCTGACTTTCATTGGTTAACATTTATAGAATTTTAATTTATTATTACTTTTGTCAGATTAAAGTTATTTCTGTGACCATTGTGACTTTTTCTTTCATTGACCAAAGGGTACCAACAATTTTGTCCACGTCTGTATATATTTATATATATATATATATATATATATATATAGTAGGAAGGAACAATGGAATTGATGGTCGGTATGTGTCACCGAGGTCCCTGGCCTCGGTGAGGTAAGAGATAGTTGTTTTTTTCAAGTGTCAGTATTGCAGATTGCAGTCTGACACGTCAGCTGTTTAGTATGGCTGTAAGCTGATCCAGGACGGCTTTTACTGGGAGTAGCCAAAGTGCTGGATAGGTGGCTACTCCCCACGTTCCAGGCTGGGTCTTGGCAGGCTTTAAAAGCAGTCAGCACTATCAGGTTGTGTGGATTTTACCTCCATCTGACAGTGAAGCTGTGGAGCCTCTGTGCTGAAGACTGAAGACTTCAAACAGGCGTGCAGGCTGCCTGGAAGACTGCCAGTGAACTTTTCTGTAGCTGAGCTTTAAGCCGGGTGTGAACTGACACCTAGGATTCCAGGGGAACATTGTTTTGTTTTGCTGTGTATGAACAAGCACAAAGACTGTTATGTTTTGCTGAGTGTGAAAAAAACACAGAAGTTTGATTTACAACCTGGTTCCTTGCCTCTATACTGCGTCTGCCAACCTGTCTACCAGAGTAAATCCCTAATATATATATATATATATATATATATATATACACACATTTTTAAAAATATATATTTAGTTTTATCTATTAAATATTATTTTATCTATAATTCCCAGAGTTGGTCTTATGTTGGTTACAAGTGCATGTTATTAGCTAGATGGTAGCTGACTGTGGTCGGGATTGTAGCCATAGTGCAAGGGTGTGGTGAGCATCTTTATAATATATATGAAATTGGGGAAAAATATTAATTATTTTTAGAATGAATACACAGGTACAACCGTGGGACATATGGATGTCACAAGGTTGGCCTATCATTTGAAATGCGGTATATAATAATAGTGTACATTTCACCTGCAACAGGTGACCTGACAAGGTACTTCATCTTACAGTTAGGGTCCATTCACACGTCCGTTGTTTCTTTCCTGATATGTTCAGTTTTTTGCGGAAAAGATCAGGACCAATTCTGGACCCATTCATTTTATAATGGGTCCTGGAAAAAATCGGACAACACAATGTGGGCTGTCCGTTTCCGTTGTTCCGATCCGCATGTCCGATTAAATATAAAACTTGTCCTATTCTTTTCTGCAAAAATCGGATCCTGGTATAATACAAAGTCAATGGTTCCGCAAAAAACGGATGACATTCGTATGTCATTACATATGTAATCTGTTTTATGCGGAATCTGTTCCTGGAAATTAAATCCTGCCCACAGAAATCACTTATTCACTTTATTTTTTCAAAGAAATCCAAACAACTTTATTTGCTTTGTGAAATTTATACATGTTTCCGTTTTTTGCGGATCCGCAAAAAACGGATGACATACGGATGACATACGGAAACATTTTCAGGAACAACGGATCCGCTAAAAACGGACTAAAATTCGGGATATAGAAAAATACTGAGGTGTGAATGTAGCCTTAACCTAATAATAAACTGGCATGCCTTAATAAATAATACATTATGTAAAATGGCTTCTTTCTGATCCTTTTCAACCATTCAGTAGAGCCAAGAGAGGTTATGTGACCTGCTACCCTGCTTTCTTTTTCTGGCTTCAAAATTTAAAACAGAATATGGCCTGGTGACAAGTGACCTTTCACTATGTATATAGAATGGTGTGCGAGTTCAGGATTTATGATAAAGCATCTCTTTACCTAAACCAAGATTTATATTCACTCAGTATGTATAAATGTAAGACGCTTTGTAGTTTCTGAACTCCAGTGTTGGTTTTACTGAGTAACAAGGCTGAGAAGGAAATAGCTGGCTTTTAGGCCATGTGTCTGGTTGAAAATATCCATGCACAGTCGCTATAGACATATATCAGCAACCTTCGGCACGCCAGCTGTTGCGAAACTACAATTCCCAGCATGCTTCATCCATTTCTATGTGATTTCTTAGAAGAGCAGAGACAGTATGCATGCTGGGAGTTGTAGTTTCACAACAGCTGGAGTGCCGGAGGTTGCCTACCCCTGCTATAGACTAAAATGTTGTAGCAGATAGTACTGAGTGATTGCAGCAAGAATTGCTCTACCAGTTCTACCAGTAAAATATTGTTTATGGAAATTAAATTGAAAATACTGGTAGTTATGCATATACTTATGTCCACTATTATATAATTAATTTAAAGCGAGGCTCCATGTATGGTCAGTCTTTTCCAAAAATACTAAAATAGTATATATCTTTCATTTTTCACCTTCATTTTAAATATTTTTTTTTACAGTTAATTTACGGTACATCCTAAATGCAGTAAATATTTTAAACCATATCATAGCTCCTTTCCATGGTACTGCTTCTGACTTAGATCCAACACCACAAATCTTCTGCCACTCATGGCTGATGTCATCTCTTTACTTACTCTGCTCTCGTCCTTCTTTTTCTAGATGTCACTTTTTTCACATTTTGTTATGTTGCGGCCTTGTGTTAAAATAAAAAAGAAAGAAAAAACAGGATTTTATAAATCCAATTTATTGAAATGGAAAAGCTAATATATTGCATTGACAAAATAATTAATGGGGTTCTGCAGTTCTTTTAAACTGATGATCTATTCTCTGGATAAATCATCAGCATCTGATCGGCGGGTGTCCGACACCCGGGACCCCCGCCAATCAGCTGTTTGAGAAGGCAGCCGTGCTGGCAGTAGCGGCCTTCTTGCTGTTTACCGCAGGCCCAGTGACATCACGACTAGTATCACTGGCCTGGGCGGGGCTAAGCTCCATTCAAGTGAACATTAAAGTGAGCTTAGCCCTGCCCAGGCCATTGATACTAGTTGTGACATCACTGGTCCTGAGGGAGACCGAGAGAAGGCTGATTGGCAGGGCTCCTGGGTGTCGGACCACCGCCGATCAGATGCTGATCCAGAGAATAGATCATCAGTTTAAAAGAACTGCAGAACCCCTTTTAGACCCTATACTTAATACTTGAAGCACCTTAGGTAGCAATTACAGCCTTCAGTCTTCTTGGGCAGTGTTCCTCAACTCCAGTCCTCAGGGCCTACCTGCTGGCCATGATTTGAAAATATCCCACAGAATGAATACCTGTGGTAGTCCTGTGAAAGTCCTGATGCATTGACACTGATTGTGCAATATGCTCAATTTACTAAGTAAATCCTGAAAACATGACTGACGGGTGGGCCCTGAGGACTGGAGTTGAGGAACACTGTTCTTGGGTATGATGCCACAAGATTTGCACACCTGGATTTAATGATGTTATCTGCCATTCTTCTCTGCAGATCCTCTCAAGCTCTGTCAGGTTGAATGGGGACTAACAGTGAACAGCCAGTTTCAGGTCTCTCCAGAGATGTTTGATTGGAATCAAGGCAGGGCTCTGGCTGGACCACTCAAGGACATTCACAGAGTTGTCCTTAAGCGACTCTTATGTTGTCTTGGCTGTGTGCTTGTTGTCTTGTTGAAAGATAAACCTTCAGCCCAATCAGAGATCCAGAGCACAATGGATAACATTTTCATTAAGAATATCTCTGTACTTTGCTTCATTCAGCTTTCATTCAACTCTGACCAATCTCCCTGTCCCAGCCACTGAATAACAACCCCAAGCATGCTTCACTGTAGGGGTTGTATTGGGCAGTGCCTGATGTCCTTCAAAGATTACTTAGTTTGAAGGAACGATTAGCTCTAGGAAGATTCCTAGTTTTTCCAAAATTCTGTCATTAAAGAATTATGGAGGCCGCTGTGCTCTTGGGAACTTGTAGTGCATCAGAAAAAGTTTAGTAACCTTTTTCTGATTGTGTCTCCATAAGATCATGTCTCTGGGCTCTACAGACAGTTGTTTCTTCTTGGTTTAGTTTTTGCTATGATATGCATTGTCAGTAGGGATGAGAGAACTTCATATTTTGAAGTTCTCTCCTGCATAACGGAAACCGGACGGATCCGTTATGCGGGCCATAGACTTCTATTATGACGAAATGAATAACGGAATGCCTAAGGCATTCCATTATGCATTCCATCGTGGAATTGCGTTATGGCCCGTGGTAACGGAATCCATAATGGGATTCAGCATATACCCCAACCCAAACCTGAACTTGAACTTCAAAATATGAAGTTGGCTCTTCCTTAATTGTCAGCTGTGAGACCTTACATAGACAAGAGGGTGTGTTTTTGAAAATCATGTCCAATCAACTGGATTTACCACAGGTGGAATCCAATCAAGGTACCAAACCATCTTAAAGATGATCAATATAAATGGGAGGCCCCCAGAGCTAAATTTCAAGTGTCATAGCAAAAGGGTCTTAAAGGGTTTTTCCCAGATAGGTCATCAGTATCTGATCAGGGGGGGTTCGGTACCTGGGACTCCCACTGATCAGCTGTTTGAGAAGACAACAATGCTCATGTGAGCACCCGGCCTTTTACTCTGCTTTTCCTAGGCCAGTGATGAAACGTTCATCTGTCACTTGACCTAGGAGCAGTTCAGCCTTATTCAATTCACTTGAATGGGGCTAAGCACAATGCCAAGCACAGCTGATATACAATGTACGGCACTGAGCTTGTTAAGCTATGAGAAGGCAGCAATGATTACAGGAGCGCCGTTGCGCTCTCAGAACAGCTGATCGACAGGAGTCCCATGTTCATGCAACATTTCAGTTTTTCCCTTCCTAAATATATTTACAAACATTTCTAAAATTCAGTTTTATTTTCTGCATTAAAGTGGTTATCCGAGAGTATAAAAAGCCCCCCCCCCCCCATATGCCAGGCCTCCCACACTGAATATACTTATCTGGCTCCCCACTCCCTGCGCCGCTCCTGGTCCCCCGCACTGCGCCGCTCCTGGCTCCCCACTCCCTGCGCCGCTCCTGTGCCGGGGTGGGGGGAGCCAATGGCAGGCGGGGAAACCACACACTCCACAGTATTAGGGTCTATTCACATGTCCGTGTACGGATCCGCAAAACACGGACATCGGCGATGTGCGTTCCGCATTTTGCAGACCGCACATCACCTCCATTAAATAGAAAATGCCTAATCTTGTCCACAATTGCGTACAAGCATAGGACATGTTCTATTTTTTGGGGGGAACTTAATCGCGGACTCGGAAGTGCGTATCCACAATTCCAGATCCGGGCAGCACATTGTGCGGCCCCATAGAAATTAATAGGTCCGAAATTGCGGACGTGTGAATGGAGCCTTAATGTTTGTTAGCACAGGAGAGAGCACTCATAGGCTGTAGAAGGAAATGTAGTACATGAATGAAGCTGTGTATAACAGCCTGTGCATGCAGCACCATTCTGGATAGACAGACTTCTGACACAATCACATGAGAAAGGTCTTAAGCTAAGAGTAGGTTGTAAACTGTTCATTAGGAAGTCTGAAAATTAAGTAAGTAATGAAGCTTGGTGGGGGTCCGGCTACTGGCACCCCCGCCAGTCAGCTATTTAGAGAAGTTTTGGCACATCGGTGAACTCTGCGGCCTCTTCCTAAGCCAATGACCTC
The DNA here is from genome assembly GCF_014858855.1 of Bufo gargarizans. Lineage (NCBI taxonomy): Eukaryota > Metazoa > Chordata > Amphibia > Anura > Bufonidae > Bufo > Bufo gargarizans. The sequence continues at coordinate 218,585,795 of NC_058082.1, read as the reverse complement.
ATGTTCATCAGTCACATGGCCTAGTTGCAGTACCCATTCAAGTACGGCGCTGTGCTTGGTTAGCTGTAAGGAGGCTGGACCTCCCCACAGCGCTGTGGCCTCTTCAAACAGCTGATCGGGGTACCCCTCTGAGCATAGGACATCATTGTGGATGAGGCCCCAAAAGAGAGGAAAACTATCAATGATTTTTGGCTCCACTAATCTACTGTATGTCCTGAACAGGCCAGTACATGGCATGCTACCAATGCTGAATGACACCACCTATGTACGAATGAATACAGGCTTTTTTGATCTCTAGTTTAAATGTTCCTATCTGATAGCAGAAACAATGTATTTTAAAGGGACACTGACAGGCCCAATAAGCATAATTATCTATAATGTTTTTATCTTAGTTTTTTCTGTAATTATCTATATATATGCAAGCACAGGTCTTCTAATGTCTAACCCCTGTCCACCTTAGGCCTCATGCACACGACCGTTTTTTTTTTTTTGCGGTCCGCAGAAAAGGGTTCCGTAGTTCCGTGATCAGTGTCCGTTTTTCCTTCCGTGGGTCTTCCTTGATTTTTGGAGGATCCACGGACATGAAGGAGAAAGTCGTTTTGGTGTCCGCCTGGCCGTGCGGAGCCAAACGGATCCGTCCTGACTTACAATGCAAGTCAATGGGGACGGATCCATTTGACGTTGACACAATATGGTGCAATTGCAAACGGATTCGTCCCCCATTGACTTTCAATGTAAAGTCAGGAGTCCCTATTATACCATCGGATCGGGGTTTTCTCCAATCCGATGGTATATTTTAACTTGAAGCATCCCCATCACCATGGGAACGTCTCTATGTTAGAATATACCATCGGATTTGAGTTACATCGTGAAAACTTATATCCGACAGTATATTCTAACACAGAGGCGTTCCCATGGAGATGGGGACGCTTCAAGTTAGAATATACTACGAACTGTGTACATGACTGCCCCCTGAAGTGGTTAATTGTGCGTATCATAGCCCCCTGTAAGAGATCAGGGGCTGCCAGGCAGCAGGGGGCAGACCCCCCTCCCTCCCCAGTTTGAATATCATTGGTGGCCAGTGTGCGGCCCCCCCCCCGGACCCCCTCCCTCCCTCTATTGTATTATCATTGGTGGCCAGTGTGTTGCCCCCCCGGCCCCCCCTCCCTCCCTCTATTGTATTATCATTGGTGGCCAGTGTGCGGCCGTCCCCCCAGCCCCCCCTCCCTCCCTTTATTGTATTATCATTGGTGGCCAGTGTGCGGCCTCCCCTCTCCCCTCCCCCCCACCATTGGTGGCAGCGGAGAGTTCCGATCGGAGTCCCAGTTTAATCACTGGGGCTCCGATCGGTAACCATGGCAACCAGGACGCTACTGCAGTCCTGGTTGCCATGGTTACTTAGCAATATTAGAAGCATCATACTTACCTGCTGCGCTGTCTGTGACCAGCCGGGAGCTCCTCCTTAGGCTTCATGCACACGTTTTTTTTAAGGTCCGCAAAAACGGGGTCCGTAGGTCCGTGATCCATGACCGTTTTTTCGTCCGTGGGTCTTCCTTGATTTTTGGAGGATCCACGGACATGAAAAATGAAAAAAAAATCTAAGTCAAGTTTGCCATTGAAATGATAGGAAAAAACAGACACGGATCACGGACACGGATCACGGACGCGGATGACAATCTTGTGTGCATCCGTGTTTTTTCACGGACCCATTGACTTGAATGGGTCCGTGAACCGTTGGCCGTGAAAAAAGTAGGACAGGTCCTATTTTTTTCACGGCCAGGAAAAACGGATCACGGATGCGGCTGCCAAACGGTGCATTTTCCGATTTTTCCACGGACCCATTGAAAGTCAATGGGTCCGCGAAAATAAAACGGAAAACGGCGCAACGGCCACGGATGTCGTTTGCATGAGGCCTTACCAGTAGGAGGAGTGCCCGGCCGGTCACAGACAGCGCAGCAGGTAAGTATGATGCTTCTAATATTGCTAAGTAACCATGGCAACCAGGACTGCAGTAGCGTCCTGGTTGCCATGGTTACCGATCGGAGCCCCATCGATTAAACTGGGACTCCGATCAGAACTCTCCGCTGCCACCAATGATCGGGGGGGAGGGGGGGGGTGGGGGTAGTCCGCACACTGGCCACCAATGATATTAATACAATAGAGGGAGGGAGGGGGGTCGGGGGGGCACACACTGGCCACCAATGATAATACAATAGAGGGAGGGGGGGCCGGGGGGGGACTGCACTGGCCACCAATGATATTAATACAATAGAGGGAGGGGGGGGCCTGGGGGGCCGCACTGGCCACCAATGATATTAATACAATAGAGGGAGGGGGGGTCTGGGGGGGCCGCACTGGCCACCAATGAAATTAAAACTGGGGAGGGAGGGGGGTCTGCCCCCTGCTGCCTGGCAGCCCCTGATCTCTTACAGGGGGCAATGATACGCACAATTAGCCCCTTCAGGTGCGGCACCTGAGGGGTTAATTGTGCGGATCACAGCCCCCTGTAAGAGATCGGGTGCTGCCAGGCAGCAGTCATGTACACAGTTCGTAGTATATTCTAACTTGAAGCGTCCCCATCACTATGGAAATGCCTCTGTGTTAGAATATACTGTCGGATCGGAGTTTTCACGAAGTGAAAACTCAGCTCTGAAAAAGCTTTTATGCAGACGGATCTTCGGATCCGTCTGTATGAAAGTAGCCTACGGTCACGGATCACGGACACGGATGCCAATCTTGTGTGCATCCGTGTTTTTTCACGAACCCATTGACTTGAATGGGTCCGTGATCCGTTGTCCGTCAAAAAAATAGGACAGGTCATATTTTTTTGACGGACAGGATACACGGATCACGGAGGCGGATGACAAACGGTGCATTTTCCGAGTTTTCAACGGACCCATTGAAAGTCAATGGGTTCGCAGAAAATCACGGAAAACTGAACAATGGCCACAGGTGCACACAACGGTCGTGTGCATGAGGCCTTATGAATACTGCAAACTGATGTTTTATAACCTGAGGTAATCGCTCTTCTTTCTGCCCAAGGGGCGGCGTTTCAGCTTCACTTCTGCCCAGCCAGCCGCAACCGCCGTTTTGAAGCGCCGCCCAGCTCATCAATATTCACTTCGCTGGGCGGCTTCTGCTGTCCCCGATGTCTTTGAGAGCAGCGCTCTGAAGCGTTGCTCAGAAGAGTGCCCGGCGCAGGCGCAGAATGGAGAGGCTGAAGCGGCCTCAAAGAAGCAGAGGGGACGCAGGCGCGATGTGATCCCGGCGAGTGAGGGTGCTGGGCGCATGCGCAGAAGCTGAAAGTTAGTCCGATGTCCATAGCTTTCTATTGGGCTAGCGCTGCTCTCAAAGACATCGGGGACAGCAGAAGCCGCCCAGCGAAGTGAATATTGATGAGCTGGGCGGCGCTTCAAAGCGGCGGTTGCGGCTGGCTGGGCAGAAGTGAAGCTGAAACGCCGCCCCTTGGGCAGAAAGCAGAGCGATTACATCAGGTTATAAAACTGCAGTTTGCTGTATTCATAAAGTGGACAGGGGTTAGACTTATATGTTTTAATACACATTAGAAAACCTGTGCATGGATATATATATATAGATAATTATTGTTATTGGGCCTGTCAGTGTCCCTTTAAGCTATAATCTTATATGTAAACTGTAAATAGAACTGCACTTTCACTGTAAGAAAAAACATGAATATAATAATCCTAATCAAACTGAAGAAATATAACATAGGAGAGACGGTAGTTTTATCCCTGTGATGCCCCTCTCTGCCCCTTTCACCAACCACTGCACTCTGATTGCAGCAAGAAGAGTGGTAGTGACACGAATCATCACCTCTCCGTCCTACAATCAGCGCACTCAGCCACAGTGACAGGCTGTATAAATGCAGTAGCAGCAGGGGAGGAAGTGAATTTCTTCAGAGCCCATAATGTTTCCATCATGCTTTGGTACCTTTAAACATAAATCAGGCTCCAAGGAAGAGTATTTGAGTAAAACCAATATGTCTGGATACAGGTGAATGTGCTCTACTCAGGCTCACTATTTGAAAAGAATACAAATGTATCATTAATGATGGCAACTCACATTGGTCACACCATCGGTTTACCTTCTTTCATACACTAGAATGGCCAGGTAACACAATGGTTAAAAACAACATACAGGCATATTCATGTGTACTCATTTCTCCTATGCCCATTCATCCGTATTTAATTATACATTGTGAAGACCAAAGGTGCCCTACAACCTATAACTTCATCTGTGCATGGGCATAACCACATAGGTCTCCACTGTGACCAGTGATTGGCTGAGCGGGCATTTCAAGCTGATTCCTTCCTTGTTTCAGTTTTTTTTTTGATCCCAGCAGAAAGTGGAATAAAATTAAAAGGTAGTTGCAATGCAGAAATAATGTGCCTTTTCATAATTATGTAAGGAGAGGTGAGTATCTCATGGGCATTCACAATCAGGCAAAACACTGCAGCAAGCCATTCTAACCCCTTCAGGATATTTGTCACCTGAAGGACCAGGCCATTTTTTGCAAATCTGACACATGTCACTTTATTTGGAAATAAATTTGGAACACTTTTACCTATCCAAGCCATTCGGAGATTGTTTTCTCGTGACGCATAGTACTTCATGATGTTAGTAAATTTGAGTAGATATAGTTCACCTTTATGTATAAAAAAAATCCCAAATTTACTAGAAATTGCGAAAATTAGCAATTTTAAAAATGCCAATTTCTCTGCTTTTAAGGCCTCATGCACACAACAGTATTTTTTCACGGTCCGCAAAACGGGGTTCCGTTGTTCCGTGATCCGTGTCCGTTTTTGTTTCCGTGTGTCTTCCTTGATTTTTGGAGGATCTCCAAACATGAAGGAAAGTAAAAAAAAAATCTAAGTTTAGTTTGCCATGCAAATGATAGGAAAAAAACTGACGCGGACTGGGATGACAGTCTTGTGTGCATCCGTGTTTTTTCACAGACTTATTGACTTTAATGGGTCTGCGAACCGTTGTCCGTGAAAAAAATAGGACAGGTCATATTTTTTTCACGGACTGGAAATACGGATCACGGACGCGGATGACAAACGGTGCATTAGCCGAGTTTTCCACGGACCTATTGAAAGTCAATGGGTCCGCAGAAAATCACGGAAAACGGAACAACGGACACAGGACACAACAACAGTCGTGTGCATGAGGCCTAAGGCAGATAGTGATACCTCATAAAATAGTTATTACTTTACATTTCCCATATGTCCATTGTTTGGATAATTTTTTTTCCTGTAACACATCAAAGGTTAACAGCCAAACAAAACTCAATATCTATTACCCTGATTCTGCAGTTTACAGAAATTCCCTAAATGTGGCTGTAAACTGCTGTAAGAGTGCACGGAAGGGCTCAGAAGGAAAGGAGCACCATATGGTTTTTGGAACGCAAATGGCTGTTTTGGCAAAGTTTTTATTTTTGTTTTTTACAATGTTCATTTGACAGGTTGGATCATGTGCTATTTTTAAAGAGAAAGTTGTTCAGATGTGACGATATCAAATATGTCTACTTTTATTTATTTTTCCAGTTAGTTTTACATAATAAAGAATTTTTGAAAAAAAATCATGTTTTTATGTCTCCATTTTCTGAAAGCTGTAATTGTTGTACTATTTTTGGGTACATATGGTTTTTTGATCATTCAAATTTACACTTTATGGAGGTGACCAAAACATTGGTTGTTTTGGCACAGTTTTTAAATAAATTTTTCCTGATGTTGTAAATCATGTGATAGTTTTATAGAGCAGGTCATTACAGATGTGGAAATACCTAATATGTCTACTTTTTTAAATGTATTACAGTTTTACACGGTAAAAGCATTATTGAAAGAGAGCAGGTCATTATGGGCACAACAATACCTCATTTTTTTTTTTTTTTTTTTAACACAATAAAAGCATTAAAAAAAAAAAGAAAATCTTGTTTTTGTGTCACCATTTTCTGACAACCATTTTTTTTTATGACTATAGTGTGTTTTTTGTATGTTGAGTTTACATTTTCATTGTTACCATTGGGGTACATAGTACTTTTTGATCACTTGATATTATGCTTTTTGTGGAGCTGACCAAAAAATGGCTGTTCTGGCACGACTTTTATTTTTTACGTCATTCACATCATGTGATCAGTTTATAGAGCTGTTGTTAATGACGTGGCGATACCTAATATGTAAAAATTTTTGTTTTTGTTTTAATATTTTAAATTGTAAATGGCTTGATAAGGAGCAAGGACAGTTTTTTATTTTTTTATTGTTGTTATAAAAACACTTTTTTTAAACTTTTTTTTTGTCCCACTATGGCACTTCAATGTATGGGTTCTGATCCCTTTTACAACAATGGGGGCTGGGCCTCATAGACCTTTGATCGCCTCAAGGGGAGCCTATAGGGTTAGAGAGGGGGCCTCCTGCCTCCTTAACCTAGGATGACCTCTTTCATAACCCCCAAAAGGAGGACGCCATACCATGTGCAGTGGCTGATGATACAACACACAGAATGGAAACCGTAATGCATATACCAGCATCAGAGTAAATTACAGGGAGGAGGTATAAGAGGAGAGGATTACAACTCCCAGCATGTCCAGGTTGTTATTAAGGGGTATCAGAGGACATTTTAGGGAGAAGGTATGAAAGGGGAAGACTACAACTCCCAGCATGTCCAGGCTGATATTTTGGGATATTAGAGGACATTTCAGGAAAGAGGTATAAAAGAAGAGAACTACAACTCTCAGTATGTCCATGCAGTTATTATGTGTTATAAGAGACTATTATAGGGATGGGGTATAATAGGAGAGAACTACAACTAAAGGTTGTGTCACCCGAAGGTGACGTGGGACACCAGCGCTGGAATAGCAGAGCCCACCCGCTACCACCCTCTACGTCTGGGATTAATTGGTGAGTATTGATAAGAGGAGGGGAAAGAGAAGGGGCGGGTGGCGAGACCGGAGCGAAAAAATGAAATTGAAAAGTGAGCAGCCTGGTGCGCTTGCCTGTTATACTGAACTGAGGGAGAAGGCAAGTTCAATCAAGAAAAAATCTCAGTGTACAGTGTACAAGGCTGCTCACTTTTCAATTTCATTTTTTCGCTCCGGTCTCGCCACCCGCCCCTTCTCTTTCCCCTCCTCTTATCAATACTCACCAATTAATCCCAGACGTAGAGGGTGGTAGCGGGTGGGCTTTGCTATTCCAGCGCTGGTGTCCCACGTCACCTTCGGGTGACACAACCATTCTTCTTATCTTGAAATTGAAGGAGGACAACAGCTCCTTTTGACACTCAGCAGCGGAGTCAGTTTTGCTGATTGTTCGCAGACCCACCAGTAGGGAGCGCAAGGTGGATTCATTTTCTACTTTAGATCATTTCACTGTTTCTTGTTGTAACCCCCTTGCAGCACACCACCACCCCCTAATATGAGTGAATTGTGGAACGACAGAATTCTCTTTGTCCAGTCATTCTTTAATAAAAATATAAAAGAAAAACCAAACCAGTATAACCAATACTGGAAAGATAATAAAACAGAAATTATTGGTCATGTGAAAAAATTAGAACAACTATTAATAACTGAGATGCGGGATTTATGGGAAGTCTCTTCCCTAGAACAATACCTAGAAAATGATACCGTACCTAAGGGTTTAAAAGTGTCTAAACCGCTTAATGGTGATCTAGGGGACCCTATGACTCTAAATGAATGGGATTCATTATTCCATGATTTCTCCAAACAAGCAGTAAGCTTTATTATAGATAAAAGAAAAGAAAGTCTAAGAAGAAACAACAAGGAGATTCTGGAAATATTCGACAAAATAAGACCATATAAAGAAGAGGAAGAGCTAATCAGGATCTCTAGGTCAATAAAGAATAGAATTAAAAATAAAGAAGATGCTATTATAGTAAAAAAAAAAAAAAAATTCAAGAGAGACACAGGAGAAATAGACAAAGTATCCAACACAGATACCATACAGGAAGTCAGTCTGGTGTCAGAGGGGGAGTTTGACACCATTGATAACACATGGTGTGACTGTACCCTCAATAACCTTTCAGTCTATGAGGATAGTCCAGACAAGGGATCAGCCACTAACCATACACACAATGATAGGATTAACACACCTTCACCACCTAAAATAGAATCTAGTAGCACCATAGACCCAACTAAACAACCGGAAAATGGCTCTATAATATCTCCAAACAGATACGCAATTCTAGAAAGAATAGAGGAAGACCCCATAACTGAGGTCATATCACCAAGGATCAGTACCACTAAATATAAAATACCTCAAAATCAACAACCCAGTTATGCCGCTGTGACAAAAGGAGGCTACAACACATCCATAAAAACTAACCCTAAACAAATCAAATCCAGGAATACCATAACTAGTAAGAAAGTAAAGAAAACTATCAATAAGGATTTTTTTTGTGTAAGGAGCCAAACCACAAAAAAAAGAAAAAAACCAAAAGGGGAAGAAGAGGTAGAGGAATAACCAAAACCACACTCCTACAGAAAAACCTAGGAGAAGGTATATTTAACCTGAGTAGTCATAATCTGACCAGAGAAGAACTCACCCTTCTCCATAAAGGTTTAAAATTTGCTCCGACATCCATATTTAACCCCTTTGATGCATTTATAGGAGTAAAAAAATTCCTAAGAAAACTAGCCCTAAAAAATTCTTTATCAAAAAGGAGAAAAATAACAACCTAAAAAAACAACCTACGATGGACCAAAGTGAGAACATTAACCATTTGACAAAAGAAGATAGAGGAATCATTGTTAGAAGTGCACAACCATGCCCTAATAAAATATCTCAGGAATCAAACATCAGACTGGTCAGGACTGACACTAATAACCTATCGACTGTTCAGGAAAAATTCACCCACACTGATCTAAAACCAGTTTCTAAATTTAACCCCGTTTCAGAATATTCAGATTCCATCATCACTTTTCAATCTTTGGTGATTAGGGATCTACTTCGCACCAATTCAAAAAAGAGGAAAGGTCCCCACAATCTATCTAAAGGTGAAATCAAAGCCATCAAATCCTTACAAATCAATCAATCCATCACTATTAGACCAGCAGATAAAGGAGGCGGATTAGTGATACTAAACCACAGTGATTACCATAAAGAATCTCTCAGACTCCTTTCTGATATACCTATAAAACCTATAAAAAACTTACCCTTGATCCCACTGATACATATAAACGCAAATTGAATTCACTAATCCAAAAAGGCAAAAATATGGGAATACTCTCAAAAGAAGAAACGCTTTTCACCAACAACCAAAGTCCCAAGATCCCTATATTTTACTATCTGCCAAAAATTCACAAAAATCAAACCAATCCCCCCGGCAGACCAATAATATCAGGCATTGATGGCCTTACCTCTAATCTATCCAAATATGTCGATGTCCTATTACAAGAGAAAGTTTTATCATTACCAGCATATTTGAGGGACACTAAACACATTTTGCAAATCCTTGAAGGTATCCAATGGGAGTCCAATTATATCCTGGGAACACTAGACGTGACTGCCCTATATACGATCATTTAAAAGAAAAAAGGCCGTGAGGCCGCAGAACATTTTTTAAGAAAGGACACAAATATGTCAGAAGAACAGATCCATTTTTATTGGGGATTGCATTACGTTCATTTTGGAACATAATTATTTTAAATACGGATCAGAATTTTATCTTCAGACGTGGGGGACCGCGATGGGGACCCGATTCGCACCGAGCTTCGCAAACCTATATATGGGCAGATGGGAGGAGTCTGCCATATTTCCCAATGGCGAGCTCGGTGCGGGTCTGGTCCTCTGGAGAAGATTTATTGACGATGTTGTTTTTATATGGAAAGGGGACGTACCATCACTAAATGACTTTTTAATTAATTTAAATAAAAATGAATTTTATCTACACTTCACCCCAACCTTTGACAAAAAACAAATCAATTTTCTTGACTTAACCATATTCATTGAAAACGGGAAAATAGAAACCAAAACCTACCATAAACCGACGGACACCAATAGCTTCATCCCCTTGGAAAGCTGCCATCTACCCTTATGGCTCAACAACATCCCCTTTAGTCAGTATATAGAAACTGCACCACCATCAAAGATTACCACAAGGAAGTTGACATATTAAATAAAAAACTCATTGAGAAGGGCTACAAGGAAGAAAAACTGATTCCCATCACTAAAACTGTGATTGACATGGATAGAAATAAATTACTTAAAGAAAATATAAAAACTAAAAACGAACAATATATAAGTGATGACACTGACAACATCCAAGTACCAATCATCACCACATATAGTGCAGGGGCCAATTATTTTAAGAAAATTATCTATAAATATTGGGATATTCTTAAATATGACAAAACGATCGGGAACAAAATCCCCCCCAAACCGACATTTATTTTAAAAAAATCTGCCAATCTAGGCAATCTTGTAGCTCTGTCTGTTAAAAAGAATATAGTGAGCAAGAAAGCCAATGTCAGAAAAGGTTTTTTTCCATGCAAACTATGCAAAAATTGTAAAATATCCAGACTCCAAACAAAACCAATACTAGAATTCGATACCCCTCAGGGCAAATTCACTATCAAGGATCATATTTCCTGCAATACCAAGGGGGTGATCTACGCCATCAAGTGCCCGTGCCAAAAGATCTATATAGGACGCACCAAAAGGGAGCTCAAAACCAGGATTAGGGAGCATGTTAATCACATACACAAAAAGGCAGATCACCACCCGCTATCACGCCACTATGCCAACTTCCATCAGGGAAAATTTGTGGGATCAATTGTTATAGGAATCGAAAAAATAAAACAGGACAGTAGGGGAGGAGACTATATTAAACTGATGTCTAGGATGGAAAGCAAGTGGATCTTCAAATGTAATAGTCTGGCACCCACAGGGTTAAATCAAGAAATTGAACTTTTTGCTTTCCACTAACCATCAACCACCATTATATCAACCACACAATTTGCTATTAAAATATCTATGCCCCCACTATTAATATAACCAGTATTCAATGTACGCTTAAAAATCATAGGCACCCTTTAGTGGGATACATTTAATAAAACATATTCCCAAGCACGATCCAGCAATAAACACAGTGTCCTCCGTTTTACATATCTGCTTTTCACAAGCCGATTCCCGTCACCATGGAGACCGGATAGACTACTTAAACCTGTACGGACATTGCGCTGACCATCCCTGACGAAGGAGCCCGATAGGCTCCGAAACACGTTGGAGGTTTTTGTCCTACGACGGCTACAGTACCTATACAGGTGACGTCACCGAAGCGGTCTCCAGGACGACGGCAACAACCAGCTCCCTCGCACCACGCTTGCTTCCGGCCGGGGCAGCGTTTGTGCTAGTAGGTGAGCACAAAGGACGGACTCATCACAGCACCCCTAATGGATTAAAAAAGAAAGAAACAAACCGGAAAGGATACACTACAGACCGTCATCAGGCAGGATCTTACCAGGTACAAATTATATATCGTATTGTACACTGTACACTGAGATTTTTTCTTGATTGAACTTGCCTTCTCCCTCAGTTCAGTATAACAGGCAAGCGCACCAGGCTGCTCACTTTTCAATTTCATTTTTTCGCTCCGGTCTCGCCACCCGCCCCTGCTCTTTCCCCTCCTCTTATCAATACTCACCAATTAATCCCAGACGTAGAGGGTGGTAGCGGGTGGGCTCTGCTATTCCAGCGCTGGTGTCCCACGTCACCTTCGGGTGACACAACCATTCTTCTTATCTTGAAATTGAAGGAGGACAACAGCTCCTTTTGACACTCAGCAGCGGAGTCAGTTTTGCTGATTGTTCGCAGACCCACCAGTAGGGAGCGCAAGGTGGATTCATTTTCTACTTGAGAACTACAACTACCAGCATGCCCAGGTCATTATTATCGGATATAAGAGAACATTTCAGTGAGGGGGTTATAAAATAAGAGAACTATAAATCTCAGTATGTCCAGGCAGTTAATATCTGAAGATATTTCAGGGTGCAATTCAGAGAGGGAGTCTCTCAGGCTCACCACTTCTCCACTGCTGAACTCCCCCCCCCCTGCACTGATCACATGATGGTGATATCATCACAGGTCTTTACCACTTCTCCTCTCCTGAGCACTGGCCCCTCCTGCACTGATCACATGACAGTGATATCATGAATACAGTGAATATAGTCACTGCTTGGCTGCACCCTCCCCTTGGGGATCCCGGACATTTTTTTTCATGAGGATATCTTGTGCACTGATTCCCAAACTCTTGGGCATCCACAGTCAGAAGAAGATGACGGTGGGGAATGGCAATTAGTGTTTCACAAGGTGGATGATGATGATGAGACACAGTTGCCAATAAGTCAACGGCAATTAGTGTCTCAAGAGGTTGATGATGAGGATAAGACACAGTTGTCAACAAGTGAGGTTCTTGTTAGATCAACAAGTCAGAAGGATGACCAGAGTGAGTAAGTGGAAGAGAAGGTGGTGGACGATGAAATCACTTACCCAACCTGGGAAGGTGGCAAGCCGAGCGAGGACAGCAGTACAGAGGGGGAGGGATCCGCAGCACCGCAACAGGCTGGAAGAGGCAGTGGGATGGCAAAAGGGAGAAGGCAGGCCACACCAAACAGGCTCGCAACTGTTTCCTGGAGCACCCCCTTGCGGCAATCTCCCTTGCCAAAGGGTAGGTGTTCCGCAGTCTGGCGCTTGAGCACTAGCAACCTCATCACCACCAGCATAATCCGCTACATTTTATCAAAGTACCCTAATAGGTCTGCGGGTCACACCACTGCCTCCTCTTCCCCTATGTTACGTGCTGACCAATCACCTGTCCGAGACGCAGGCTCGGATGCCTCACGCCCTGCACCTTGACCTTAGCAAGCACCATCAGCTAGCATATCCACTTCTGTGTCCCAGCGCAGCATACAGATGTCCATACCCCAGGCCTTTGAACGAAAGAGCAAATACCCAGCCACCCACCCACAGGCCATAGCACTAAATGCGCACCTTAACAAATTGCTGGCCCTAAAAATGTTGCAATTTAGGCTTGTGGACACTGAGGCTTTCCGCAGCCTGATGGCAGTGGCCGTCCCTCGTTACTCAGTCCTCAGCCACCACTATTTTTCCCGGTGTGCCGTCTCCATCTTACACCAGCATGTGTCCCGTAACATCACCCATGCCCTGACCAACGCAGTTATTGGAAAGGTCCACTTAACGACTGACATGGATAAGTGTTTTGGCCTGGGATGCTACATTTACCTGATGGCACACTGGGTGAACGTTGTGGAGGCCGGGAGCGAGTCGTACCCTGGGATGGCACAGGTGCTACCCACGCCAAGGATTGTGGGCCCTACTTCCATCAGGATTTTCGCCACCACCTACATTAGTGGCTGTAACCCCCCTTTCTCCTCCTCCTCCACCTCCTCCTCCACTTCCACCTCTGAATTCTCATCTTGCAGCACCAGTCAGCCATCAGTCAGTTGCTGGAAGCAGTGTAGCTGTCACGCCAGACGGGATCTCAGACATACAGATAAACCAGCAAACTAGGCTCTAGGCGAGAAGCAGGGGAAGGGTCACCTCCTAGCAACTCCCTGACTTCTCTCCCTGCTCTGCTCAGCCCACATACACACCTTAATGGTAGGAATGATGTGTCCTCGTGCCTGGGCTAAAACACCCTAGATTCCCTGAGATGGTGAAAAGGGGAATAGGAGCAGTCTGCTCGCACAGAACCTGGATGGGAGAGATGACAGCAACACAACCAAGATAGCAAACAACAAAAACTAAAACCACACTTATCTTTTCTGAGCTGGAACAGACAACCTTCCCTCCTTGCTTCCAAGGCCAGAATGATTTCTATAACCCGCTCAGAGCACTGGGATAGAGAGCTATTTAAACTAATGACCCCACCCAGTGCACCTGATGGGAGGCGGATCCAGCACGGCTCCTAAACAGAACACTAAACACGTGCTGCAATTCTGGCCGACCTCCGTACATAGTCAGAGCAGGAAATGACAGTACCCCCCCCCTTCTATGGGTGACCTCCGGACACCCCGGACCAACCTTATCCGGATGGGATCTATGAAAAGCCCTCACCAGTCGGCTGGCGTTGACATCCAGCACCGGAACACACATCCTCTCCTCAGGGCCGTATCCCCTCCAGTGTACCAGGTACTGAAGGGAACCCCGAAGAATTCTAGAGTCGAGAATCCTGGAGATCTCGAACTCCAAGTTTCCATCGACCAGAACAGGAGGAGGAGGCAATGGCGATGGTTCCATCGGTTTCACGTATTTTTTCAGTAAAGACCTGTGGAACACATCATGGATCCTCCTAGTCTGCGGAAGATCCAGCTGAAACGCTACAGGATTGATCACCGCAGATATTTTGTACGGACCAATAAATCTTGGACCCAGTTTCCAAGATGGCACTCTCAATTTGATATTTTTAGTGGACAACCACACCAGATCACCCACGCACAGGTCCGGACCAGTCACTCGTCTCTTGTCAGCCATTCGTTTATACCTCTCACCCATCTTCTCCAAATTCCCTTGGATCCTCCGCCAGATGGAGGATAAGGCAGAAGAAAATCTCTCCTCCTCTGGCATCCCAGAGGAACCAGTCCCAGAAAAGGTACCAAACTGAGAATGAAAACCGTATGCGCCAAAAAATGGCGACTTACCCGTGGACTCCTGCCTATGGTTAGTCAACGCAAACTCTGCTAGGGACAAGAATGAGGACCAGTCCTGCTGATTCTCAGCCACAAAGCACCTCAAGTAGGTCTCCAGGTTTTGATTAGTACGCTCCGTCTGACCATTCGACTGCGGATGAAAAGCCGAAGAGAATGAAAGTTGAATGCCAAGCCGAGAGCAGAACGCCCTCCAAAACCTGGAGACAAACTGCGTGCCCCTATCAGAGACCACATCCGAAGGAATACCATGCAATTTCACAATATTATCCACAAAAATCTGCGCAAGAGTCTTGGCGTTAGGCAGACTAGTTAATGATATAAAGTGAGCCATTTTACTGAAACGGTCAACTACCACCAAAATCACTGTTCTCCCGGAGGAACTCGGCAGATCCGTAATAAAGTCCATAGACAAGTGCGTCCAAGGACAAGACGGAATAGACAATGGAAGAAGTGAACCAGCCGGTCGAGTGTGAGCAACCTTTGACCGAGCACAGGTTTCACAAGCTGTCACGTAATCCTCAATGCTCTTACGTAACCCTGGCCACCAGAATCTCCGGGACACCAGATCACAGGTGGATTTACCACCAGGATGTCCAGCAGGGACAGTATCGTGATGTTCCTTGAACACCTCGTATCGCAGGCCCTCAGGAACAAACAACCTCCCTGGGGGACAAGAACCAGGAGCCCCCACCTGGGCTCCCAACACCTCCATCTCCAATTCAGGGTACAGAGCGGAGACCACCACCCCATCCGCTAAAATCGGCGCAGGATCCTCTGAATCACCTCCCCCAGGAAAGCTGCGAGACAAGGCATCTGCCTTGACGTTCTTAACCCCTGGGCGAAAGGTAACCACAAAATTGAACCTGGTAAAAAACAGTGACCATCTGGCCTGTCTAGGGTTCAGACGCTTGGCAGATTGCAGGTAAGCCAAATTCTTATGGTCTGTATATACTGTAACGGGGTGAGACGCCCCCTCCAACCAGTGACGCCATTCCTCAAAGGCCAACTTGATAGCCAACAACTCTCTATCTCCAACATCATAATTGCTCTCGGCGACCGAGAGCTTCTTGGAGAAAAAAGCACACAGGACCCATTTGCCAGGGGATGCACAGTGTGACAGCACCGCTCCAACCCCCACTTCTGATGCATCAACCTCCACTACGAAAGGCTGAGACACATCCGGCTGCACCAGAATGGGAGCAGACGCAAAACGCTCCTTAATAGCCGAAAAGGCCTGCAATGTCTCATCCGACCAGACAGAGACGTCGGCGCCCTTCTTAGTCATATCTGTGAGAGGTTTTACTATGGTAGAATAGTTCAAAAATAAATTTTCTATAATAATTCGTAAATCCAAGAACCGCATCAAAGCTTTCTGATTCTCTGGTCGGTCCCATTCCAGAACCGCCTGGACCTTTTCGGGGTCCATACGAAAACCAGAATCAGAAAGCAGATATCCCAAGAACGGAAGCTCTTGCACCGCAAACAAACATTTCTCCAATTTGGCATATAATTTATTCTACCGAAGGATCGTCAAAACCTGTCTCACATGATCCTGATGGGTCTTCAGATCAGGAGAGTAAATTAAAATGTCATCCAAGTAAACTACTAAGAACCTTCCCACCAAATGATGAAAAATGTCATTGACGAATCGCTGAAATACTGCTGGTGCGTTCGTCAACCCAAAAGGCATAAACAGGTTCTCAAAATGACCCTTGTGCATATTGAAGGCCGTTTTCCACTCATCCCCCTCCTTGATTCTGATCAGATTGTAGGCCCCTCTAAAATCTAACTTGGAGAACACCTTGGCTCCAACAATCTGATCAAAAAGGTCAGAGATCAAAGGCAGGGGATATGGATCCCGGACCGTAATACGGTTCAATTCCCAGAAATCCAAACACGGTCTCAGCAATCCATCCTTTTTTTTTACAAAGAACAAACCTACTGCCACCGGAGACTTAGATGGCCTAATATGACCTTTTGCCAAACTCTCAGCGATATACTTTCGCGTGACCTCTCTTTCGGGTTGAGAGAGGTTGTAAAGCCGAGACTTTGGCAACTTAGCCCCAGGAATGAGATTAACTGGACAATCATAGTCACGATGAGGAGGCAATTCCTGAGCCCCACCCTCCGAAAAGACATCCAAAAATCTGAGAGGTACTGAGGTAAAACCGTAGTGGACACACCAGAGATAGATGTGCCCAGACAATTATCCCAACAAAACTCACTCCAACCAATGATCTGTCTGGCTTGCCAATCAATAATTGGGTTATGTTTAGTCAACCATGGTAACCCCAAAACTATAGGAGCTGGCAAATCCTTCATGACAAAACAAGACATAATCTCAACATGTGAATCACCCACTCTTAAGTGAATACCATGAGCAATGTGAGTGAGACTCCTTTGAGAAAGAGGGGAAGAACCAATTGCAAAAACTCGAAAGTCTTTCTCTAAAGTGCAAGTACTTAGACCTAAATTTTGAAGAAAAAGGAAGTCAATTAGGTTTACCCCAGCACCACAGTCAAGGAATACTTCAACAAAAAATTCTCTTGA
This sequence comes from Bufo gargarizans, assembly GCF_014858855.1. Lineage (NCBI taxonomy): Eukaryota > Metazoa > Chordata > Amphibia > Anura > Bufonidae > Bufo > Bufo gargarizans. The sequence goes on along the minus strand of NC_058082.1, from coordinate 218,568,541 downwards.
CTCTAGCTCCACCCTAGCTGGAAGGAGAAAACTGGAATTGCAGGGAGCTTGCATACCTGCCTGCTCTACCACACCATTCACACCACCAAGAGTCAGGAAAGTTTTTTTTTTCTTTTTCTCTTCCATCTGCGGTTTAACAAAAGGACAAGCCAAAACAAAGTGACCACTTTTCCCACAGTAGTAACACAGTTTGTGCAATCTCCTAAAGTTTCTACTATCAAAACGGCAAGAAACCTGACCCAGCTGCATGGGTTCCTCCGCTACCCCAGAGTTACCTGTAACATCACCCGGGGAGGCCGTCGAGACGAAACCACTCACAGAAGGGATCCCTTGCGTGGAGGGAGCCCTACTCCTTTCTCTGATACGTCTATCTAACCGTACTGCTAAAGACATAGCATTCTCCAAAGAATCTGGGTACTCATGAAAAGCAAGGGCATCTTTCAATCTCTCAGATAACCCCTGACAAAACTAACTACGTAACGCAGGATCATTCCACTTAGATTCGGTCGCCCATCTCCTAAACTCAACACAGTAAGCCTCTGCAGAATGTTCACCCTGAAATAAATTACGTAATCTCGATTCCGCCATCGAGACCCGGTCTGGGTCATCGTAGATCAATCCCAGGACCTTAAAAAATTCCTCCACCGACCGGAGGGCCCGAGAACCGGGTGGCAGAGGAAAGGCCCAGGATTGCGCGTGCCCCTTAAGCAGAGAAATGACTATACCTATCCTCTGACTCTTATCACCAGAAGACGATGGACGCAGACGAAAATATAATTTGCAAGACTCTCTAAAACTGATAAAATCATCCGTACCCCCTGCAAATCGATCAGGAAGAGCAACCTTAGGCTCCACATAAATTTGACCTCCTCCTGATGCCAGAGCATTCTGACACTGTGTGACCGAACCACGTAGCTCCGCAACCTCTAGGGATAGCCCCTGCATGCAGTTAACTAACGTATCAATTGACGCCATCACATAAACTGCTGAGCAATGACAGTCAACGTATGGCGGGTTATAATGTCACACCGGACGGGATCTCAGACATACAGATAAACCAGCAAACCAGGCTCTAGACGAGAAGCAGGGGAAGGGTCACCTCCTAGCAACTCCCTGACTTCTCTCCCTGCTCTGCTCAGCCCACATACACACCTTAATGGTAGGAATGATGTGTCCTCGTGCCTGGGCTAAAACACCCTAGATTCCCTGAGATGGTGAAAAGGGGAATAGGAGCATCCTGCTCGCACAGAACCTGGATGGGAGAGATGACAGCAACACAACCAAGATAGCAAACAACAAAAACTAAAACCACACTTATCTTTTCTGAGCTGGAACAGACAACCTTCCCTCCTTGCTTCCAAGGCCAGAATGATTTCTATAACCCGCTCAGAGCACTGGGATAGAGAACTATTGACCCCACCCGGTGCACCTGATGGGTGGCGGATCCAGCATGGCTCCTAAACAGAACACTAAACACGTGCTGCAATTCTGGCCGACCTCCGTACATAGTCAGAGCAGGACATGACAGTAGCACTGCAGTGGGGAAGCGGCAATAGGCTGCGCTGAATCTAATTTGCTTAGGTGACAAACAGCATACCACCGCAGAGCTGTGGCAGGGTATAAGGGACCAGACTGAGCTGTGGCTCTCGCCACTCAACCTACAAGCAGGCATGGTTGTGTCTGATAATGGCCGAACTTGGTGGCGGCTTTGGAGCTTGGCAAGCTCACAGACATACCATGCCTAGCCGACGTGTTCAACTTAGTGGTTCAGCGGTTTCTCAAAACCTACCCCAATTTGCTTGGGCTACTGGTGAAGGTGCTCCGCATGTGTGCCCATTTCCGAAAGTCATCTACAGCTTGGAGCAACGTTTGCAATTGCCAGCTCACCAACTGTTGTGCGATGTGAGCACGCTCTAGAACTCCACGTTCCACATGTTGGCCAGGCTTTATGAGTAGTAGAGGGCAGTAGTGTAATACCAACTGCAACATGGTTGTCGCCTTTCCAGTCAGCTTCCGCTCTTCACAAGCGAGGAGTGGGCATGGATGTCTGACCTCTGTGAGGTTTTATGCAACTTTGAGGAATCAACACAGATGGTAAGAAGCGATGCCGCATAACCATCCCACTTCTGTGTCTACTGAAACTCTCGCTGCTCAGAATGAAGGCGGACGCTTTGCATGTGGAAGAGGTGGATATGGAGGAAGACAGTACACAGGGTGATAGACAGACCACCCTCAGTTCGTCTTCTCAGCGCGAATTGGATGATGATGATGATGATGATGATGATGAGGAGCCGGAGACGGTTGCCTCCGCTACAGAGGGTAGAACCCATAGCAGATTTATTCCATCTGTTAGGCGTGGATGGGCCAAAGAGGAGGAAGAGGATGAGGAGATTGAGAGTCATCCTCCTGAAGAGGACAGCAAAGTCTTGTCTGTTGGGACTCTGGCACACATGGCTGACTTTATGTTATGCTGCATTTCCCGTGACCCTCGCGTTATACGCATTTTGGTCAACACTGATTACTGGTTGTTCACGCTTCTTAACCTCTGCTATAAAAAGAACTTCTGATCTCTCATTCCTGTGGTGGAGAGGACTAGCAAAATGGTGCAATACCAGAAGGTCCTTGTGGAAAAATTGCTCAAAAAATTTCCATCTGACAACGCTGGCGGCAGAGTACGTAGTTCCTTGGGCATCCGAGGAGACGAGACGGGGGAACACACTCCAAGGCTTGGGACAGTTTCATGACACCCCGCCAGCACCCTCACCCTGATGGGCGGCCTAGTGTCACAAGGAGGTGAAAGTTTTGGAAGATGGTGAAGGAGTACGTAGCAGACCGTGTCAGCGTCCTCAGTGATCCCTCTGTGCCTTACAACTATTGGATGTCCAAGCTGGACACGTGGCACGAACTGGCGCTCTACGCCTTGGAGGTGCTGGCCTGCCCTGCCGCCAGAGTTTTGTGAGCACGGGTATTTAGTGCTGCTGGGGGCATAATAACTGATAAGCACATCCACCTGTCAACTAAAAATGCTGACAGGTTGACTCTTATGAGCAATGCCTGGATTGCCCCTGACTTCTCTACTCCACCAGAGAAAAGCAGCTGAACATGAAGGCACTTTAAATGTGGCTTTTATGGTGTATTGAATACACTTTCCATGCACCCAGGGCCGGTGCAAGGATTTTTGCCAACACAAGCGAAGCTACATTTTGGCGCCCCCCCCCCCCCCCACCTCGCAGCTCATCTGGCCCTGGTCCCATCTGCAGCAGCTGGCTTCTCCTCTGTGTGGTCCTGCTTCAGACAATCACTGGTTTGAGGACCATATTTCTCGCCCTATAAGACACACCTAGGTTTTAGAGGAGGATAATAAGAAAAATATATTTTCCATTACACCTCAGGTCAGACCAGCAATCAGACCCCCAATGTTAATCAGACCTCATATCAGACCCCCAATGCCTCAGATCAGCCCCCATCCATCATGCCCCCATGTCAGCCATCAGCCCCCCGTGCAAGCCATCATGCCCCCATGTCAGCCATCATGCCCTCCATGTCACATTTCTCCCCCTCCTTTTACATAATCCCCTCTGTCACATCATGATCACATCATTACCCCCTATTGCGTCACATTTCAGTCCCCCCCATGGCACATCAACCCTCCCCCCCCGGCCAGCCCTGGCCTCATCCCCATGTCACAGACTACAGACATTGTCTCTCCCTCCCATCATGTCACGGTCACCATCCCCCCCCCTCCATTTATGATTGCTGTTTGTGCAATAATTTTTTTTAAACACATTTATGCCGTGCGCTCATCAGTGATCACCTACCCACCTGTCCTGCTGCTACGGTAATCTGGCTGTGTGCGAGTGAGACTTGCAGACACAGTCAACTCCAGTCCCTGCTGCCGCCCTCCGTCTCTGCGCCATTTGCCAGTCACACCCCCCTGGCCTGACCCTGTGACCGTGTTGCTGTGCTTCAGGGCCCGTGCAGCTCTGTTAGTAAGGGCCAGGGCCGCACCCTGCACTCAGGCTGGGACGGGCAGCCGGCGACGCAGCAGCCCAACTCACAAGTAAGTGATTTTTCCACCCTCCCCCAGGGTGCGCCCTATGGCAGCCGCTTGGTCTGCCTTATGGTAGCACCGGCCCTGCATGCACCCCTTGCACCGCAAAAAGGGTATATGGTTCAATCTTTCTTTTCTTGTCCTCCTCCTCCATCATATCAGCATGCTTATTAGGCTGCCCTCGCTCCTAATGTTTTAGAGGGTCAGCTCAGCAGCAGACCCTCACCCCAATTTTATTAGATGGTCAGATCAGCAGCAGACCCTAACCCCTAATGTTTTAGATGGTCAGATCAGCAGCAGACCCTTACCCCTAATGTTTTACATGGTCAGATCAGCAGCAGACCCTCACCCCAATGTTTTAGATGGTCAGATCAGCAGCAGACCCTAACCCCTAATGTTTTAGATGGTCAAATCAGCAGCAGGCCCTCACCCCTAATGTTTTAGAGGGTCAACAGCAGGCCCTTGCTCCTAATGTTTTTGAGGGTCACCAGCAGGCCATCAATCATATCTTTTCAAGGGTGTTTATGATGCCCTCCTTTATGTGTAATAAAGGGTGTATTGGAGTGTCGGTTTCTTGTAATTTTTGGCACCCCTTTTCCTTAGTGCATAGGCTTTATGAGTGTGGGAGTCCCACTACCTGAACAATTGTACCACAATGTGAATGAGGCCCTCCTTTATGTGATATACAGGTTGTATCGGAGTACCTCTTTTTGGCAGCACATGCACTTTATATACAAGTAAATATACAGGAAAGAATGTTTCCTAACAATTTTTCCTCTAAAATCTATTTTATCTTCGGTTTTGTGTGTATTATTGTCAATCTGTAAAAGTGGTATACTACTCGGACAACATCATTCCCAACAGCGACCTGTGAGTCCAAGATGCATCCAGACATCCTCCCCATGCTGTTAACGAATAATTTCAGTGGTGTTTCTATCAATTTCTGACCTTTTCCTGTGAACCAGACCCCCTTCCCTCTTCAGAGCATGTGGGTGCTTGGTTTAATGCTCTGGTTCTCACATTGACTTCCATTGTGCTCTGGTGCTCTGTAGAGCACCCGAGCATTCCAAATTGTTCTACTCGAGCACCAGAGCACACGAGCACTTTGGTGCTCGATCAACACTGGTGACAGGTCTGAGACTACTGGTTCCTTCCCAGATGAACGAACCAGCGTCTCCCTGAGGCCTACTAAACAACAAGAAAATGGGAGCAACAAAATACCAAGAGAAGTACACTTATCTTCACTAGAAAATGGGTGACAGCACACCAGCTCTTCCAACTCCAGGTGTAACATCCCAGAGTATGTCACTAAAACTCTGTCACCCTGCTACATTATGTTAAAGTGTAAATGTGTTCTCATCTGGTGTAATCTGACATTGCATTTGTATTAGCTGGATTTCTTATGACTGTTTCATGTAAATTTCTGTAATTATTTATGTACACCAGTAGGTGGCGGCAATATATGGATAGTCTATAGGACAGTTTAATATATCTAGGCTGGAATAGTCAATTCCAGTCTAGGCTCCCCTGTATGAGCAGAAGTGGGACGTTCCCATGTCCTGTATCATGAGGAGGAGCAGGAAGTCTAGTGAGTGTACCAGCCACCCCAGTTGGGGTAGGTTGTGTGCGTAGGAGCTCCCAGTTACAGGGATCCCAACCCTGGATCCAACCTCGGCTGAGGTTCAAGATCCATCTTCCCAGCCTGAGTCATCTACCTCAGCTGGACGACCAGAGAAGCAGCATCCACAGAACAATAGACCTCCAGGAAGAAGACACCATACCCTGCGAGCTGTCCTGTGAGTACAGATCCCAAGACCAGGAGAAGATAAGTACCTCCTCAGCTAGTCAGGCCCAAATTAAGCAGAATACAGACAGAGCAGAAGACTAATACCTGCCAGATCTTTAGGCGTATGTACCAGATGCAGAATATATATATAAATTCCTGCCACATATTGCCAACACCTGCTGGGAACCAAGACTATTGCTGTTGCCTTGTATGGATCCAAGCTGCATTAAGTAAAGACGAGTTGGACGATATTCTCTGACTGGATCTCAATTATTCCATCAAAACTCCTATTAACAGCACTCATTTTGTTGCATGTGAGCCGGGATACAGGAATCCAGCCTTACCAAGGTAGAAAACACAGTTGACACTGCATAGAGACATTATTCCCCCTCTGGCATTCCTCACCTGGTATATGAGCTACACCATCTTAAAGGGCCCTGCTATAGTACCTGCGCAAGCTGCAACTGGCGTCACAAACTTTTACATCTATAAACTGACCCACTGCATAGCAACCCCACTGATCCAGTGTCCTGCTCATTACAAAGGCAGAGAATATCAACCGCATGGTATAAAGTGTGAGTCCAGACTAAATAGAGGAGCAGTAATAACCACAAGCAAGTAATAACCACAAGGATTTTTGGACCCCGGACCCGAACTCAAACTTTTCAGTAAAAGTTAGGGTTCGTATCGGTGTTCAGCAAGTTAATGGCGCTTTTTGAAAGGCTGCAGAGCAGCCAATCAACAAGCGTTTAACTTGTTTGCCCTTAGAAGCTATCACAGCCATGCCTACTAATGGCATGGCTGTGATTGGCCAGTGCACCATGTGACCCAGCCTCTATATAAGCTGGAGTCACGTAGCGCTGCACGTCACTCTGCTCTTATTAGTGTAGGGATAGGATGCTGCTGCTGTGAGGGAGAGAATAGGAAAGAATCTTTGATCAGAAGTGCTTGTTAACTCAGCGATCTACAGCGATTTTGTTTTGTGGGTGCAGTGCATCATTTTTCTACCCTGCCCTGAGCCCAGTGACACAGAAAAATAACTTTTATCCGTCTGATAGGTGGGCGTCGGTGGCCATTTTATGCAAGTTCAGTGCACGAGCACAGCATATGTGCATTTGTGACAGTCAAGTACGAGCTTGAAATACTGCAATTATATTCTAGGTTTAAAAAAAAATCACCCTTTTTTGCAAGACCCTACATATAGGGCCTCTGCTGCATTTATTCTATACTATATTCTGGTTTTAATAAAACACCAATTTTTTGCAATACCCTACATCTAGGGCCTTTTCTGCATTTGTCACAGTGAAATACAAGCTTGAAATACTGCAATTATATTCTGGGTTTAAAAAAATACCATATTTTTGCAATACTCTACATCTGGCGCCTTTGCTGCATTTGTCACATTGAAATACAAGGGTTAGATAGTGCTGTTATATTCTGGCATTAAAAAACACCCATTTAGGGCAAGATAATAAATTTGCAGCCTTTGTTGCATTTGTCACAGTGAAATACAAGCTTGAAATACTGCAATAATATTCTGGTTTTAAAAAAAACACCCATTTTAGGGCAAGATAATAAATTTGCGGCCTTTGTTGCATTTGTCACAGTGAAATACAAGCTTGAAATACTGCAATTATATTCTGGGTTTTAAAAAAAACACCCACTTTTTGCAATACCCTACATCTGGGGCCTTTGCTGCATTTGTCACAGTGAAATACAAGCATTAGATAGTGCTGTTATATTCTGGTTTTAAAAAACACCAATTTTGGGCAAGATAATAAATTTGCGGCCTGTGTTGCAATTGTCACAGTGAAATACAAGCTTGAAATACTGCAATAATATTCTGGGTTTAAAAAAAAACACACATTTTTGGCAATACCCTACATCTGGGGCCTTTGCTGCATTTGTCACATTGAAATACAAGCGTTAGATAGTGCTGTTATATTCTGGTATTAAAAAAAACACCCATTTTGGGCAAGATAAAAAATTTGCGGCCTTTGTTGCATTTGTCACAGTGAAATACAAGCTTGAAATACTGCATTTATATTCTGGTTTAAAAAAAAATAAATTTTTGCAATACCCTACACCTGTTGCCTTTGCTGCATTTGTCACAGTGAAATACAAGCATTAGATAGTGCTGTTATATTTTGGTATTAAAAAAGCACCCATTTTGGGCAAGATAATACATTTGCGGCCTTTGCTGCATTTGTCACAGTGAAATACAAGCTTTAAATACTTCAATTATATTCTGGGTTTAAAAAAACACAAATTTTTTGCAATACCCTATATCTGGGGCCTTTGCTGCATTTTTTACAGTGAAATACAAGCGTTAGATAGTGCTGTTATATTCTGGTATTAAAAAAACACCCATTCTAGGCAAGATAATACATTTGAAGCCTTTGTTGCATTTGTCACAGTGAAATACAAGCTTGAAATACTGCAATTATATTCTGGTTTTAAAAACACACATTTTTTGCAATACCCTACACCTGTTGCCTTTGCTGCATTTGTCACAGTGAAATATAAGTTTGAAATACTGCAATAATATTCTGGGTTCAAAAAAATACCCATTTTTGGCAACAACCTAAATCTGGGGCCTTTGCAGCATTTGTCACAGTGAATTACAAGCATTAGACACTGCTGTTATATTCTGGTTTTAAAAAAACACCAATTTTGGGCAAGATAATAAATTTGCGGCCTGTGTTGCAATTGTCACAGTGAAATACAAGCTTGAAATAATGCAATTATATTCTGGGTTTAAAAAAACACCAATTTTTTGCAATACCCTACACCTGGGGCCTTTGTTGTATTTGTCACAGTAAAATACAAGCGTTAGATAGTGCTGTTATTTTCTGGTATTAAAAAAGTACCCATTCTGGCCAATATAATAAATTTGCGCCCTTTGTTGCAAATTTCACAATGAAATACAGGCTTGAAATACTGCATTTATATTCAGTTTAAAATAAAAACAAAAAAACTTTTTTGCAATACCCTAGACCCCAGTTGCCTTTGCTGCATTTGTCACAGTGAAATACAAGCTTGAAATACTGCAATTATATTCTGTTATTAAAAAACAAAAAAATGTTTGCATTACCCTACACCTGTTGACTTTGCATTTGTCACAGTGAAATAGAAGCTTTAAATACTGCAATTATAGTCTGGGTTTAAAAAAAAGTTTTTTTTTTGCAATACCCTACATCTGGTGCCTTTGCTGCATTTGTTTGTCACAGTGAAATACAAGCATTAGATAGTGCTGTTATATTCTGGTATTAAAAAAACACCCATTTTGGGCAAGATAATAAATTTGCGGCCTTTGTTGCATTTGTCACAGTGAAATACAATCTTGAAATATTGCAACTATATTCTGGTTTTAATAAAACACCAATTTTTTGCAATACCCTACATCTAGGGCCTTTGCTGCATTTGTCATAGTGAAATACAAGCTTGAAATACTGCAATTATATTCTGGGTTTAAAAAAAACACCTATTTTTTGCAATACCCTATATCTGTGGCCTTTGCTGCATTTTTCTCAGTAAAATACAAGCGTTAGATAGTGCTGTTATATTCTGGTATTAAAAAAAAACATCCATTTTGGGCAAGATAATACATTTGTGGCCTTTGCTGCATTTCTGACAGTCCAATACAAGTGTTAGATACCGCTGTTACATTCTTGTTTAAAAAAAACACAAATTTTGGGCAAGAAAATACATTTGCAGCCTTTGTTGCATTTGTGACAGTCAAATACAAACTTTAAATACTGCTGTTGTATTCTGGGTTTAAAAAAACACCAATTATTTTCAAGACCCTACATCTGGGGCCTTTGCTGCATTTGTCACAGTCAAATACAACCAGTCAATACTGCAGTTACATTTATGGTTGACAAATTTTCATTTTTTGGGACTGTGAAGTAATTGTAGAAAATTTGCCCGTCACACTATTGTGTGACCTCAAGAAATTTTTAATCTTTATGACACCGGCACTGCCTTACTCTCAGTGAACTTAATTGTTGACTATTGGCGGTTACATTGTCGTCTGACAAAAACCATCTGTTAGTTTGGTGGGTGAACGCAAAGAATGAGGAGAGCGTCAAATAAGGGACGTGGCCCCGGTCGTGAACCAGACACCCTCCCCTCTTCAGAGCAGTGGGTGCTTGGTTTAATGCTCTGGTTCTCACATTGACTTCCATTGTGCTCTGGTGCTCTGTAGAGCACCCGAGCATTCCAAATTGTTCTACTCGAGCACCAGAGCACACAAGCACTTTGGTGCTCGATCAACACTGGTGACAGGGTCTGAGACTACTGGTTCCTTCCCAGATGAACGAACCAGCGTCTCCCTGAGGCCTACTAAACAACAAGAAAATGGGAGCAACAAAATACCAAGAGAAGTACACTTATCTTCACTAGAAAATGGATGACAGCACACCAGCTCTTCCAACTCCAGGTGTAACATCCCAGAGTATGTCACTAAAACTCTGTCACCCTGCTACATTATGTTAAAGTGTAAATGTGTTCTCATCTGGTGTAATCTGACATTGCATTTGTATTAGCTGGATTTCTTATGACCCACTTTTTGCAATACCCTACATCTGGGGCCTTTGCTGCATTTGTCACAGTGAAATACAAGCATTAGATAGTGCTGTTATATTCTGGTTTTAAAAAACACCAATTTTGGGCAAGATAATAAATTTGCGGCCTGTGTTGCAATTGTCACAGTGAAATACAAGCTTGAAATACTGCAATAATATTCTGGGTTTAAAAAAAAACACACATTTTTGGCAATACCCTACATCTGGGGCCTTTGCTGCATTTGTCACATTGAAATACAAGCGTTAGATAGTGCTGTTATATTCTGGTATTAAAAAAAACACCCATTTTGGGCAAGATAAAAAATTTGCGGCCTTTGTTGCATTTGTGACAGTCAAATACAAACTTTAAATACTGCTGTTGTATTCTGGGTTTAAAAAAACACCAATTATTTTCAAGACCCTACATCTGGGGCCTTTGCTGCATTTGTCACAGTCAAATACAACCAGTCAATACTGCAGTTACATTTATGGTTGACAAATTTTCATTTTTTGGGACTGTGAAGTAATTGTAGAAAATTCGCCCGTCACACTATTGTGTGACCTCAAGAAATTTTTAATCTTTATGACACCGGCACTGCCTTACTCTCAGTGAACTTAATTGTTGACTATTGGCGGTTACATTGTCGTCTGACAAAAACCATCTGTTAGTTTGGTGGGTGAACGCAAAGAATGAGGAGAGCGTCAAATAAGGGACGTGGCCCCTGTCGTGAACCAGACACCCTCCCCTCTTCAGAGCAGTGGGTGCTTGGTTTAATGCTCTGGTTCTCACATTGACTTCCATTGTGCTCTGGTGCTCTGTAGAGCACCCGAGCATTCCAAATTGTTCTACTCGAGCACCAGAGCACACGAGCACTTTGGTGCTCGATCAACACTGGTGACAGGGTCTGAGACTACTGGTTCCTTCCCAGATGAACGAACCAGCGTCTCCCTGAGGCCTACTAAACAACAAGAAAATGGGAGCAACAAAATACCAAGAGAAGTACACTTATCTTCACTAGAAAATGGATGACAGCACAGCAGCTCTTCCAACTCCAGGTGTAACATCCCAGAGTATGTCACTAAAACTCTGTCACCCTGCTACATTATGTTAAAGTGTAAATGTGTTCTCATCTGGTGTAATCTGACATTGCATTTGTATTAGCTGGATTTCTTATGACCCACTTTTTGCAATACCCTACATCTGGGGCCTTTGCTGCATTTGTCACAGTGAAATACAAGCATTAGATAGTGCTGTTATATTCTGGTTTTAAAAAACACCAATTTTGGGCAAGATAATAAATTTGCGGCCTGTGTTGCAATTGTCACAGTGAAATACAAGCTTGAAATACTGCAATAATATTCTGGGTTTAAAAAAAAACACACATTTTTGGCAATACCCTACATCTGGGGCCTTTGCTGCATTTGTCACATTGAAATACAAGCGTTAGATAGTGCTGTTATATTCTGGTATTAAAAAAAACACCCATTTTGGGCAAGATAAAAAAATTGCGGCCTTTGTTGCATTTGTCACAGTGAAATACAAGCTTGAAATACTGCATTTATATTCTGGTTTAAAAAAAAAAAATATTTTTGCAATACCCTACACCTGTTGCCTTTGCTGCATTTGTCACAGTGAAATACAAGCATTAGATAGTGCTGTTATATTTTGGTATTAAAAAAGCACCCATTTTGGGCAAGATAATACATTTGCGGCCTTTGCTGCATTTGTCACAGTGAAATACAAGCTTTAAATACTTCAATTATATTCTGGGTTTAAAAAAAACACCAATTTTTTGCAATACCCTATATCTGTGGCCTTTGCTGCATTTTTTACAGTGAAATACAAGCGTTAGATAGTGCTGTTATATTCTGGTATTAAAAAAACACCCATTCTAGGCAAGATAATACATTTGAAGCCTTTGTTGCATTTGTCACAGTGAAATACAAGCTTGAAATACTGCAATTATATTCTGGTTTTAAAAAAAAAAATTTTTTTGCAATACCCTACACCTGTTGCCTTTGCTGCATTTGTCACAGTGAAATATAAGTTTGAAATACTGCAATAATATTCTGGGTTCAAAAAAATACCCATTTTTGGCAACAACCTAAATCTGGGGCCTTTGCAGCATTTGTCACAGTGAATTACAAGCATTAGACACTGCTGTTATATTCTGGTTTTAAAAAAACACCAATTTTGGGCAAGATAATAAATTTGCGGCCTGTGTTGCAATTGTCACAGTGAAATACAAGCTTGAAATAATGCAATTATATTCTGGGTTTAAAAAAACACCAATTTTTTGCAATACCCTACACCTGGGGCCTTTGTTGCATTTGTCACAGTAAAATACAAGCGTTAGATAGTGCTGTTATATTCTGGTATTAAAAAAGTACCCATTCTGGCCAAGATAATAAATTTGCGGCCTTTGTTGCATTTGTCACAATGAAATACAGGCTTGAAATACTGCATTTATATTCAGTTTAAAAAAACAACAAAAAAAACTTTTTTGCAATACCCTAGACCAGTTGCCTTTGCTGCATTTGTCACAGTGAAATACAAGCTTGAAATACTGCAATTATATTCTGTTATTAAAAAACAAAAAAATGTTTGCATTACCCTACACCTGTTGACTTTGCATTTGTCACAGTGAAATAGAAGCTTTAAATACTGCAATTATAGTCTGGGTTTAAAAAAAAGATTTTTTTTTGCAATACCCTACATCTGGTGCCTTTGCTGCATTTGTTTGTCACAGTGAAATACAAGCATTAGATAGTGCTGTTATATTCTGGTATTAAAAAAACACCCATTTTGGGCAAGATAATAAATTTGCTGCCTTTGTTGCATTTGTCACAGTGAAATACAATCTTGAAATATTGCAACGATATTCTGGTTTTAATAAAACACCAATTTTTTGCAATACCCTACATCTAGGGCCTTTGCTGCATTTGTCATAGTGAAATACAAGCTTGAAATACTGCAATTATATTCTGGGTTTAAAAAAAACACCTATTTTTTGCAATACCCTACATCTGTGGCCTTTGCTGCATTTTTCTCAGTAAAATACAAGCGTTAGATAGTGCTGTTATATTCTGGTATTAAAAAAAAACATCCATTTTGGGCAAGATAATACATTTGTGGCCTTTGCTGCATTTCTGACAGTCCAATACAAGTGTTAGATACCGCTGTTACATTCTTGTTTAAAAAAAACACCAATTTTGGGCAAGAAAATACATTTGCAGCCTTTGTTGCATTTGTGACAGTCAAATACAAACTTTAAATACTGCTGTTGTATTCTGGGTTTAAAAAAACACCAATTATTTTCAAGACCCTACATCTGGGGCCTTTGCTGCATTTGTCACAGTCAAATACAACCAGTCAATACTGCAGTTACATTTATGGTTGACAAATTTTCATTTTTTGGGACTATGAAGTAATTGTAGAAAATTCGCCCATCACACTATTGTGTGACCTCAAGAAATGTTTCATCTTTATGACACCGGCACTGCCTTACTCTCAGTGAACTTAATTGTTGACTATTGGCGGTTACATTGTCGTCTGACAAAAACCATCTGTTAGTTTGGTGGGTGAACGCAAAGAATGAGGAGAGCGTCAAATAAGGGACGTGGCCCCGGTCGTGGTGCTGCTGAGGGAGCTCCTGTTGCAGGGAGAGGACATGGTCGATCTGTGCCAGCTAGACGCAAAAGTTAAACATCTTCCTCAAGTGCAAGTAGGCGACAGAACCTTCAGCGTTATTTGGTATGGCCGAACGCGGCTCTATAAATGGTGAGGCCAGAACAAATACAGGCGATAGTAGATTGGGTGGCTGACAGTGCCTCCAGTTCCTTCACATTGTCTCCCACCCAGTCTCCTGCTGAAAGATCAGAGTTGGCACCTGCAGCCCATGTCCATCAGTCCTTTACCTCACCCCCTCGCAAATCAGCCAAGCATTCTGAGCCCCAAGTCATGCAGCAGTCTCTTCTGCTTTCTGATGACTCTGCCCAACCACTTATGTTTCAGGATGAGTACATGGGAGGACCACCGCATCACGTCTCGGATGATGACGAAACACAGGTGCCAACTGCTGTGGCTTTCTGCAGTGTGCAGATTGACAAGGAGGGCAGGGGTGAATACTGGGTGTAAGATGATGTGGAGGACAATGAGGTCCTCAACCCCACATGGAATCAAGATCATGCGAGTGACATGTGTAGTTCGGAGGAAGAGGCGGTGGTCGCACAGAGCCACCAGCACAGCAGAAGAGGGAGCAGGGTGCAAAAGCGGAGCGACCATCCAGTAGACAATATGCCTGCTACTGTCCATCGCAGCAAGGGACCGAGCACACCAAAGCCAGCTCCAAGGAGTTCCCTGGCATGGCAGTTCTTCAGACAATGTGCTGACGACAAGACACGAGTGGTTTGCACACTGTGCAATCAGAGCCTGAAACAAGGCATAAACGTTCTCAACCTGAGCACAACCTGCATGACCAGGCATCTAAGTCCAAAGCACGAACTGCAGTGGAGTAGACACCTCAAAAACAAAGAAAGGTCTCTGGCTCCTCCTGCTTCCTCTTCTGCTGCAGTCTCGGCCTCTTCATCCACTTCTCGAGTGACAGTGGCACCTGCCACCCCGCAAACAGAGAATCTGCCAGCAACGCCACCACCTGGGTCACCAATCATCTCCACAATGTCCCATGGAAGCGTTCAACTCTCTATCTCCCAAACACTGGAGCGAAAGAGGAAGTACCCCCCTACCCACCCGCGATCCCTTTCTTTTCAAAATTACTGGCCTTTGAAATGCTTTAATTCTGTCTGGTGGAGACGGAGAGTTTTAAAAGCCTTATGGCGGTGGCTGTCCCACAGTACGTCGTGCCCAGCCGCCACTACTTTTCCAGGCGAGCCATCCCTTCCCTGCACAACCAAGTGGGGGACAAAATCAGGTGTACACTGCGCAACGCCATCTGTGGCAAGGTCCACCTAACTACGGATACGTGGACCAGTAAGCATGGTCAGGAACGTTATATCTCCATAACAGCACACTGGGTGAATGCAGTGGCGGCTGGGCCTGAGGCGGATAGCAGTTTGGCGCATGTCCTTCCACCACTGAGGATTGCAGGGCGCTTCAGTTTGCCTCCTGTTGCTTCCTCCTCCGGTCAGCGTAACACCTTCACCACTAACTTCAGCACAGCCAGGGGTAAATGACAGCAGGCAGTTTTTAAACATATCTGTTTGGGGGACAAACCCCACACCGTGCAGGAGCTATGGATGGGCCTTGATCAACAGACCGATGAGTGGTTGGTACCAGTGAGCCTCAAGCCCGGCCTGGTGGTGTGCGATAATGGACGAAATCTTGTAGCAGCTCTGGGACTAGCCGATTTGACGCACATCCCTTGCCTGGCGCATGTGCTGAATTTGGTGGTGCAGATTCCTTAAAAATTACCCCGATATGTCAGAGCTGCTGCAGAAAGTGTGGGCTATCTGTGCCCGCTTTTGGCGTTCTCACCCTGCTGCTGCTCGCCTGTCAGCACTGCAGTGTAACTTCAGCCTTCCCACTCACCGCCTCATATACGACATGCCCACAAGGTGGAACTCCACCATGCACATGCTGGCCAGACTGTGTGAGCAGCAGCAGGCGATAGTGGAGTTTCAGCTGCAGCACACATGAGAGATTACATGCTGCAGTGTCTCTGCAATGACCGCCGAGTTGCCACATTCTAACTTCTTGTGCTGATTACTGGGAGGCCCAGTTACAAGGACAACGTAACGTCCCTAATTTCGTCACTGGAGCGTGATCGTAAGACGCACGAGTACAAGCGCACGCTGGTAGACGCTCTGCTGGTGGCATTCCCACCTGACAGCGGAGGCACAGTGAAAGCACAAGGCTAAGGCAGAGGAGGAGGAAGAGGTCGCCAATGCAGCTGGGGCACCACCAGCACCTCAGAAGGCAGGGTTAGAATGGGCGAAATGTGAAAAAGCTTTGTCAGCATGCCACAACAACCAGCACCACCAGCTGATATGGAACGTCTTAGCAGGAGGCAGCCTGGTGGAGCAGTATGTGTGCACACGCCTACACGTACTGGATGATGGGTCTGCCCCCTTCAACTTCTGGATCTCCAAATTGGGCACCTGGCCTGAGCTTGCCCTTTACACCTTGGAGGTGCTGGCCTGCCCTGCAGCCAATGTTTTGTCTGAACATGTGTTTAGCATGGCAGGGGGCGGTATTACAGACAAGCGCAGCCGCCTGTCTACAGCCAATATGGACAAGCTCACGTTCATTAAAATGAACCAGGCATGGATCACACAGGACTTGTCCGTACCTTGTGCAGAATAGACATGTATACCAGCCTTACCTAGCCATTGTTATACTACAGCGCAATTGCTCATTGTTGTATTTTTGATATTTCCCACTCTTTTGGGGTGTACCCTAATTAAAAAATATATATACATGTATATAAAATAAAAAAATAAAAAACAATGTTGGCTACCTCGTTCTCCTCCACCGCCGCTTCCACCTACACCACTACGTCCACCGCCTCCTCAACCTCCTACTCCATATGGACCTCCACCTCATACATCAAGATTATTTTTTGTTAATTTTTACGTATTTTATTTTATTTTAAGTCATTTCACTAATTTGTCTGATACATTGTTGGGTTACATATCCCAAATTTTTGGCTGTGATATACCCCTGCTCAACCTAGTGGACAGGTTAATAAATTTCACTAATTTGTCTGTTACATTGTCGGGTGACATTCACCAATTTTTGGCTATGATATACCCCTGCTCTACCTGGTAGACAGGTAAATAAATTTCACTAATTGTTCTGTTACATAGTTGGGTGACATTCACCAATATTTGGCTGTGATATACCCCTGCTCTACCTAGTGGACAGGTTAATACATTTCGCTAATTTGTCTGTTACTTTGTCGGGTGAAATTCACCAATTTTTGGCTGTGATATACCCCTGCTCTACCTAGTGGACAAGGAAATAAATTTCACTAATTCATCTGTTATATTCTTGGGTGACATTTTACCATTTTTGCCATGAATAAACCCCTGCTCGTCATAGTTGACAGGGCCCGAAATTTTAAAAAATCGTCTGTTCCATTGGTGGGTGACATTAACCCATTTTTGCCGATAAAAAACACCTGCTCTGCATAGGTGACAGGGATTTAAATTTCTAAAATTCGTCTTTTCTTTCATTCTATCCTTCCGCTTTAACTTGTCCACATTTCCGCTCGATCACATTTCAGCCATTGACCTACCTTGGATGTGGTATCTCTTTCTCATGCTCCCTCTCCGGCGTGGAACCCTGATTTGCCGCTAACTGTGATCAACATGGTAGGCGCAGAAAAAAACATTGAAAGTTGATAGAGCAAATATTCAATTGGATCGTGGACATCACGGGGACGTGCGACATGGTGGAGCAGTATGTGTGCACACACCTACACGTACTGACTGATGGGTCTGCCCCTTCAACTTCTGGGTCTCCAAATTGGGCACATGGCCTGAGCTTGCCCTTTACGCCTTGGAGGTACTGGCCTGCCCTGCAGAAACCAGTGTATTGTCTGAATGTTTGTTTAGCACGGCTGGAGGGGTTATCAGGTTATATTTCCCAATGTTTTGGGGTGTACCCTAATTTAAACAAAAAAATAAATAAAATTAAAACCAAATGCCAGTGTTGTCTACTTCTTCCTCCTCCACCACCGCTTCCACCTACACTGCCACATTCACCGCCTCCTCAACCTCCTATTTCATATGGACCTCGTCCTCCTAGATCAAGATTTTTTTTATTTTTTTTATGTATTTTATGTTATTTTAAGTCATTTCCCTATCCACATTTGTTTGCAGAGCGCTTGCCATGCTCTTAACCACATTTTGATGCTATTTGCAGCCCTATAGCCCTTTCCATGACTTTTTTAGAGCCATTTTAGTACTCAAAAGTTCGGGTCCCCATTAACTTCAATGGGGTTTGGGTTCGGGGTCCCAAACTCGAACTTTTTTGTGACGTTCAGCCGAACCCGTCAAACACGAACATCCAGGTGTCCGCTCAACTCTAGTTGTCAGATTACCTAACGTGCAGCCAGTCTCTCAGTTCTTCTAACCTTTGTCACTGGATGGACTGTGACAGCTAGATAGGCTATGTACACCTATTGTTAATGGTTGATCCTGTCTTATCTAAATATGGGTGATATCTTTTATTATAATTCTGCCAGGGATGATAAGGAGATAAATGCTAAAAAGCTATTTTAACAGGTCAAGAAGCGGGCTAATGTCTGCGATCAGTGATTATGGTGCATGTTAGTCGTAAGTCATTGGCATTGGGTGAATGGAGAACATGATAAGCGTGGTAGACTCAGATGAGGAAAGAGACGTAGGGGGTGCAGTACTGTGAATAACTTGGTGGGAAGTGTGGGGATTTGCTCTGGTAGTTAGGATTAGCTGGTGCAGCACAGAGGCAAATTACAAGTTCTTGGTTCAAAACATCAGTGTTTATTCACACATGAAAGCAAAACAAAAACGCAAGTTGCTTGGTTAATGTTCACACCCTGTTGGAAGTTCTGCCTTGTCAAGTCCACAGACAGGTATTAGGCGGCCTGTTCGTCCTCACAGGGGTCTGAGCCCTCCAGCCCGGCTCAAGCCGCAGATCCCAACACAGCCCTCAGATCACAGCACACAGCTCCACTGTCAGAGGGAGGTAATCCCCCTCACCTGGCAATGTAGGCTGGTTTTAAAAAATTAGCAAATTTCCAAATTTCAATTTTTCTATTTTTAAAATAGATAGTAATACCTCCAAAAATAGTTATTTCTTTACATTCTCCATATGTCTAATTCATGTTTGGATCATTTTGAAAATGACATTTTATTTTTTGGGGGCGTTAGAAGGCTTAGAAGTTTAGAAGCAAATTTTTAAGAAAATTTCCAAAACACAATTTTTTAAGGACAAGTTCAGTTATGAAGTCACTTTGTGGGGCTTACATATTATAAACCACCCATAAATCACCCCACTTTAGAAACTACACCCCTCAAGCTATTCAAAACTGATTTTACTAACTTTGTTAACCCTTTAGGTGTCCCACGAGAATTAAAAATGGGAATGAAATTTCAAAATTTCACATTTTTTTAGCAGATTTTAAATTTTAATCTATTGTTTCTGCAACACATCAAATGTTAAAAGCCAAACAAAACTCAAAATCTATTACCCTGATTCGGGAGATTACAGAAACTCCTCATATGTGCTCAAAACCTGAGGTAAGGGCAAACAGCAGACTTCAGAGAGGAAGGAGTACGATATGGCTTTTGGAGAGCGGATTTAGCTGTAATAGTAATTGGGAGCTAAGTCGCATATGAAAACACCCTGAGGTGGCCCTACATTGGAAACCCCCAAAAAGTGACCTGATTTTGAAAACTACACCCCTCAAGGAATCTTTCAAGGTGCGTAGTGAGCACTTTGAACTGAAAGGTGTTTCCCAGAATTAGGAAACACTTGGCAGTGAAAATTAAAAATTGCATTTTTTATAGAAAAAGTTGCTTTACAACCACATTTTTCACTTTCCCAAAGGGTAACAGGACAAAATGCACCCCGTATTTTGTTACTCATTTCTTCCTGAATACGGCAGCACCCAATATGCGCTCATAAAATGATGTATGGGTGCACAGCAGGGCTCTAGAGTCAAAAAGCAAAATATGGATTTTGCTGACTTGAATTGGCAGACATTGATTTTAGGTGCCATGTCACATTAAAAGAAATTCCTGAGGTCCCCAGAAATTAAAAACCCAAAGAAGTGACCCCATTTTGGAAAGTGCATCCCCATACGAATATTTTAAGGGCACTTTTGACCTAACAGGTGTTTCACAGAGATGAATATCTAGTGGTTGGTGAAAAATGAATCTGTAAGCTATGCAGACATAATTAGAGATATAAGGTGGTAAAACTGATGGATACATCATGGATGAAATTAAATTAATACTCCATGGATGAGTGGTCGATTTTAAAACACTCCTGCATGCACAGACCAGGTTTTTCAGGGCAGGTTTCGCAGTGGTAAATGGTGTCTTTCCTTATCCCTCCTTTTGGAACACACCCAGCATCTTTTTTGGGTCCTTCCCTTCCTTGCTGTCTGGGGGACTCGACCTGTAAAATGTTGCTCTGGTACAACACGGGCACCATGACTTCCTGAAGTACTGGGACCCTCCCCGGCCTGGCAGAAAAATTAGGGCCTTGATAACTACCTCTTGGACATGAAGGAAAGTTCCTGTGTGGCCTGCAGATTGAAATAGCACGTACGCATTGCACATTGCCATCTGTACGTGTACGGACAGCTTTTTGTAACACACTTTGTTTTTTGTGTGGCACTATAGGACTTCAGAAGTTGATCTGAAAGATCCACCCCTCCCATGTGCCTGTTGTAGTCCAGGATACAAACTGGTTTGGGGGTAGTGGTTGTGAATTGATACCTCATACAGGAGCACGGGAGCTGGTGTTAGTGTGAATGGTGGTCAGTACAAGGACGTCCCTCTTGTCCTTGTACTTAACCACCAGCATGTTCTCATGGAGGAGAGACCTACTTTCACCCATTCTCAGTGGTTGCCCTATCAGAGATCTAGGGAGGCCTCTCAGATTTTTGCGCACTGTGCCGCAAGCCACAGTACCTCTGGAAGTTAGGGACATGAATAGGGGTGTGCTGGTATAATAGTTATCCACATAGAGGTAGTAACCCTTATCTAGCATTGGGTGCAGTAAGTCCCACACGATCTTCCCATTAACTCCTAGGATGGGGGAGGGGGGGCATTCTGGGGGTTCTATTTGGAATTCTTTCCCTTCATAAATGCAGAACTTGTGGGTGTACCTGGAGCTACTCTCACAAAGTTTGTAAATATTTATGCTATATCTTGCCCGTTTGTTAGGCAGGTACTGGCGGAATCTAATCCTCCCTTTGAAAAGTAATAGGGTCTCCTTTTCACAGACATTTTTATCAGGGTTGTACACCTCAGCAAACTTAGTGTTAAAGTGGTTAATGACAGGCCTAACCTTGAACAGACGGTCAAATGTCGGGTCATTTTGGTGTGGGCACTGTGCATTGTCGTTGTAGTGTAGAAATTTCCTAATTGACTCAAATCGCTTCCGGGTCATGGTCTTACTGTAAATTGGAGTCTGGTAGAAAATGTCCAAACTCCAATATTGTCTAACGTTTGGCTTCTTTACAACGCCCATATGCAGCACAAGCCGCCAAAACTTCATCATCTCTGCTGCACTTATGGGGGTCCAACCTAGGGGTCTAGTGTCTGTGATGTAGGGTTCTGATCAATGAAGTGTTGGGCGTATAAATTGGTTTGGGCCACCATTAAATTTACAAAATCTTCAGAGAAGATGTTGAAAAAATCTAGTTCAGTGAAGCCCACACAGTCTATCTGTATTCCGGAGCTGCCATAAAAATACGGAATTTGGGGCTGATAATCGTCAGGGGGTGGGGTCCATATGGGCCCACTCTGTGGTGCTGCCTCAGCTGTTGTTCTGGGGCGCCTTCTAGAGTGTCTCTCATCAGCGATGTTGCGTGCGTGCAAAAATCAAACTAACACTACCTAACTAAAATTGAATTCTATAAATATGTATATGGATATATATATAGCAAACAAAAAATAATCACAGCAGCACAAGACCAATGATGTGGGTGCAAGAGATCCTCACAGCCGCAGGCTCCAACGGCTATTGATAAGTATTAACTTCTAAAGGATGAGGCAGCACTCCAAGCATAAAGTGAAAAAATTGTGGATCTTTTATTCCCCTCTGCAACGTTTCAACCACTCAATGCGGTCTTTCTCAAGCATGCCAAACAATGCCCCCGCTGTCTGGCAGAGCCACTCTGGCACTGGGCCCCACCAAGGTGAACTTTGACAACTGTTCACATGGTGCAGTGCTGCGTGGCGGCCATTGATGCTTTGGTGCTGTGCTGGTGATTTTGTGGGGCCCAGTGCCAGTGTGGCTTTGCCAGGCAGCGGGGATTTCCTTTTTGTTGTCAATCACAGGTGAGGGCTCTGTGTATGTTGCCTCACGTGTGGTTGCCACTGGCAACATGATGTGGTTGGCAGTGTAGCAGCTGGAGCTGGTGGCTAGGCTGCTCACTGTCATAGCATGCGGTTGCCTCGTTTTGGTGTGCACGGAATTTATGTATTTGTACACTTCCCCTTTAAGTGGCTGTCTTCCCTTCCCTGGTGTCGAAAGGGTTAACTCCCTTCTTTGTGTGTGAACACTGTGTGTGTGTGTCTGTGTGTCGGCGTGACTACTTGGGGCTATTTAGCTCCTGCTGGATGCCAGTCTCTGAGGGGTACTTCAGCCATGGTTAGCTGGAGTCATCCTCCTGGTTATTTACCATCTGCCAATGAGGGCCACCCTTGTGGTCATAAGTTTATGTTGTACATGATGTTATGAAGGTGTGTCTTTGGTCTGCTTGTTTATTGCAGCTTATGGTCCTGGGTTCCTGTGTGATGTGTGGTGTGTGCTGTGTCTGTTTGTGTTCTTGTGGACAGCAGCGCTTTTGCATGGGTTCCAGGCTTTGTGTCTGTGGCAGGTAGGTGTTGTACTTGTTGCATTTCCCTGCCATTGCCATAAGTTGTTTATGTCCCCTTTCTTTATAGCTTGCCCCTGAGACTCCTGTTCGTCCGTATCTAAGAGGAACAGGTAGTCTTACCCTGCTAGTAGCAATCTTAGGTTCCGGAGTATGAGCCCTCCTACCATCAGGGTCGGCTCCTACGACTAGGAGACAGGGTCAGAATTAGGGATGTGATAGGAGGTGACCTGCTCCCTGATTCCTGTCCTGGCCTTGCAGCGACCAACGTCTTCTGGCATCGCACGGCTGAGGGTTTTCCCCATCCCCAGCTGTGACACTGGGGTGGAGATTTCCGGTGTTTGCCGACCCCCCTCCCGACAGAACCCTTCTTTAGATTACTGGTAGCTTCATAGCGTTCCACCAGGTCCACCATCTCAATAGCATTGCCAGGAGACACCTGACCGATCCATTGCTGGAGAGGGTATGGCAAAGCCCTCTAGAACATATTGACTAACAGACGATCCAACATAGCAGTGGGACTCAGCACGTCAGGCTGTAGCCATTTTTGTAAGAGGTGAAGTAAGTTATAATACTGTGGTCTTGCAGGCTCAGCTGGGTTGAACCCTCACGGATGCACCCTTTGGGCCTGGACCAACACATTCACCCCCAGTCTTCACAGAATCTCACCCTTGACTTTCTGGTAGTTGGCTGCTTGATCATCTGACAAGTTGAAATACACCCGCTGGGAATCGGATGCCAGGAACTGAGCGAAGACCTCAGCCCACTGGTCACGGGGTAGCTTTTCCCTGATGGCCACTTTCTCGTACATTGCCAGGTAGGTTTCGATGTCGTCTGCAGGGGTCATCTTAGGAATCGCCGCACAGACTGCTTTCCGGGCATCATGGACGTTCGGTGTTGCCCCTGCTGTCTGTAAAGCCATTACGTGTTGTAGCAGCAACTGGTTAGTCTCTTGCTGCTGCTCATTAGCCTCACGTTGCTACATGTTTGTCTCTCGCTGCTGCAGATTAGCCTCCATGAGGGCCTTTACAACAGCCTCAATTTTGTCATAGGGCACTGGTTGTAATACAGCTGGTTTAATGTACGACATACAACCGTGTCTGAAAAATGCAGAAACCAAAAATATCAGCGTTCACACCAGCCTCACTGCTCTTGCCTGCATCCTCCACCAATTGTGGGGTTTCCCTCTGGTACACAGGATTAGCGTATGCAGTATAGGGGCAACAAGTTCTTTGGATCAAACAGTTTAGTGTTTTATTCACACTTTAGGCAAGTGACAAAACTAGCAGTTAAAAACAAGAAAAAAGTCACCTTGCGGTGTTGGTGGTAATTCACAGCATGCGGCAATTCTGCCTCAAAGAGTACTTGAGCATAGCAGCACCAACCTGTTTTCACGCCAAACAGGTAGCAAGCCTTCATCCAGACACAAGGCTCCCAGATCCCAACACAGAGACCTCGCTTCTGAGCCCAGCTGCCTATTTGGGGAGGGAGGAAAATACCTGTTTTCCCAGGCCAAATCTCTCAATGTATCACTTTATATATATATATATATATATATATATATATATATGTATAGTGGCAATGGGAAGAGTGATGTGTGCGGTAAAGCCCTGGAAGGAGTCTATATCTCACCCAGGTTCCTCAACTGGGTGAGGTAAGTGAGATCCAGGATGGTGCTGGCTTCAGCAAACATAGTTGATGAAGCTATTTTTCTTTAGTAGTTCATCGGCTTATTGGACTGGGGAAGGTAGGTTTGGTAGTGGGACCTCCCCAGTCCTCCCCATTGCAGGGCAGGTTTTTTCCCTAGCCTGAGGGATCTGCAGGTGCAACCATCTGGGATCGTTAAGGGGAAGGAAAAGCCCATCCCAGACTGTCAGTCTTGGGAAAAGGAAGTGACCTTACAGAGAGTGAAGCCTGGAGGCTTGTGTGGTCAGGGCCAGGTGGGCTGAGACCGTGTGGCTTAGAGAAGCCGAATCTCTTCCCCGTGTAGACTGTGTTTGGTGGGCTGACCTGCTGAGGCTTGGATCCTGAGACCCTGTATTTAGTGGTGAGTCAGGGAAAACAAAGTTGTGTTAGTTAGGGCCCAGACTGGCAGGAGTTTATTTTGTATTGTTGTGTTTTTGATGTCCCACAATAAAGCACAAGTTTGGACCTGAATCCTGGTGTCCGTCAAGGAAGTCTGTGATTGTAACCCCCTGAAAGAAGTGATCCCTATATATATTATATATGATTCTAACTATTTCTTAAAATAAAAAAAAAGCACAGATGAAAAAAAATATCTGCACCAAAAAAATGAGCCCAGGTGCTGAACAGTGGATTCACAATCATAGGCAAAATCAGACAGGGGGGTGGGGGTGAAGGAGAAGGGTTGAATAGGGGCAGGAATTAGGGCTTGGGAAGGGGGTTGGATTAGGGATCTGGAACTTCTGCTACTGCTGCAAAAATACAAAAATAAAAATCACTGCAGCAGATGTTCCAGATGTTCTTCTTTTCACAATTACCAGTAAGCAGTGGTGGTGCACCACAAGTCCCAGCAAGCCAACATCAAGCACAGAACCTCTCTGCACACAGTAACCAGCTAGAATAGCTACCTGCAGACAGGTTCAGTCTTTTCCTGTGCTGCTATAGCACCGACAATTACAGCGCTGGCAGGGGACGCCAAACACTGGAGTCCCCTGCCTGACCTCGGAGGAGACTAGTTCAGGAACGATCACCTCCCCATGACCCGCCCCGCCCCACAGCTTCCTTCTGCTTCCGGTGCTGCGATGTGCGGGTCTTCATTGACCAGCCAATCGCAGCGCTTGGAGCTGCAGGGGCCGGAAAGACACCATGCTGCCCTTACCCAGCATGGATGCCTGCCGGTAAGAGCAGCGATGGTGCCCCGATTCCCCCTGCGATGCTAAGAATCATAACCTTCAGATGGTGAACCTGATGGGAGGTCATTGAAAAAACAGCATAAGACAGTTCAAGATTGGACCCAGCAGAGCCTGACAGGCACGCAATTTTTAAATAAGAATACATTATAATACAATGTACCCTGAGGCACATCTCTACGAGAAATTTGGAAGAACATTTAACTATCTTTTTCACTTAACATTTAATGATCACCACAAGAATAAATACATTTTTTTTTTTTTTTTTTAAAGTGTTTTAAGCTCTCAGTCGATAATGGCTTTGCATTTACTGTACTGTTAGTGAGCAGGTTTCTTAATGTTTGAGTCTTGTTATAAACAAATCTAATTATATTCCACATGGTTGCACAACTCTGTGGGAATAGTATTCTTCAGAGAATCATCAAGCTTTAATGTTACAAAAAAGGTTTTAAAGTCTTAAAGTCAGTGTTGTTCAACAGCAAAGATGATGACTGTCTTATGTTATAAAGAGAATTTGTCACTTGATAGTGTAGTATCCCAAACCTGGGGTACTACTATGGTATTTGCAATTGTTTACTGTTTTATATGCAGAGTGAATGTAATGACCTTTGCTCACCAGCAGAAATGGTACGGTTGGCAATGTTTGGTAACATGAATGGAACTTACCATTCCATTCCTCCCCTCTTGGTAGTAGTGGGCTGGTCCAACTGACTGTGGGGCTGAGCTAGGTAGAGTCAGTCTAATAATGTAGAGGGGAGAGTAAGGAGTGAGAAAATGTGATCCATCTCCCGCTCCTCCAGGCCATAGAGGCAGCTCACCTGGGAGTATGTAATGGCCTTAGGGAGACTGTAGGGTCCTAGGCAACAGAAAAATTGCAAGCTACAGCCTATTAGAGTCAGCAGAGTGATCAAGCAAACAAGATGTCAAGACTCAGCTGCAAAAGTGGCGGGAAACACGTTAAGACACCATAACGAGAGTTCAGGACAGGCATAGCAAAAAGCCTGCATCATTCAGTGGACACCTACAGTCACAGGTGCCAGAATAAAGCCGTATGGCAAGGAATCCAGGGAGAGCATCAGCTAGTAAGTGTCATCTTTGCCGCATTGTCAGCCATCATACCCCATTATCTGGAATGAGAAAAAGTGAACTTTGTACAAACTGCTGATGGATGTGCTGCTGTTTTTGCACTCAGTAAGGGAAGATGTTATTTGTTCACTCATCTCTGCCTGGTTCCTTTCATCATCACATTTTTTCACTGCACTAAACCCCAGAGAGCGACAGCCTGAGTTAGTAGGACACCATGCCACTACAGATAAAGCCTTCAGGATGGGACTGCCCCACCAGAGTACTAGACTAGTGTCTATTTTTTTTTAATTCAAAAGCTAGACAATATTAATGATATATTCTTTGGGCTCCAGGAATGATTTCCAAGGAACCTGTCATGGTGCCCCTGGTCGTAGCTCCCTCGATGTGCCAGCAGCGTCCGATTGCCAGGGTAAATTACATTGTGATGCTGCATTCTCAGCCTGGAGCCAATGAAGGAGCATTTCAAAGCATTAGGGTATTAGCTCATTCAGCTCACAGCTCTACCCGAGGTGCAGGGAAGCCAGTTGGAGATCATTCCCATCTCTCTCTATATATATAAGTCTGGAATTTTACAGCAGAATTTTGGTACAGTTTTGGGCAGATTATTGGAAATGAACGTTCCTGCTAATGCTTGTTCCCAACAATCTGTGTTTCTGAAGGTACAGCAGATCACCCGATGAACGAGCGAAACGCTTGTTCATCGGGTGACCCTGTCGTTCATGCAGGCACCTACATTTTTTTTGGGGCAGCAGATCATGCTGTCTAAACAGTGATCTGCTGCCCAGATACATTGCAGATGTATGAGGAAGAGCAATTGCAATAGCAAACCTTTGTCCTTATACTGTAGATGTGATTGGTGCATGTAAATGCAGCGGTCTCCTCCATTGAACGAACAGCCGACTGTCAGGAAGGAAAGCTTCCTTCCTGACAGTCGGCTTTTCCTCGGCATGTGTAAATGTGTCTTTAGGCCATGCTTTTTCTAGCGAAGCTCTGTTGCTTTCCCCAGTAAGGCCTCATGCACACGACCGTTGTGTGCATCCGTGGCCGTTGTGCCGTTTTCCTTTTTTTTGAAAATGCACCGTTTTGCAGCCGAGACCGTGATCCGTGTATCCTGTCTGTCAAAAAAATAGGACCTGTCCTATTTTTTTTACGGACAACGGTTCACGGACCCGTTCAAGTCAATGGGTCCGTGAAAGAACATGGATGCACACAAGATTGGCATCCGTGATCGTGATCTGTGGCCGTAGGTTACTTTCATACAGACGGATCCGAAGATCCGTCTGCAAAAAAGCTTTTTCAGAGCTGAGTTTTCACAAAGTGAAAACTCATATCCGACAGTATATTCTAACACAGAGGCGTTCCCATAATGATGGGGACGCTTCAGGTTAGAATATACTAAAAGAACTGTGTACATGACTGCCCCCTGCTGCCTGGCAGGTGCTGCCAGGCAGCAGGGGGCAGACCCCCCCCTCCCCCCCTGTAGTTAACACATTGGTGGCCAGTGCGGCAGGCCCCCCCTCCCTCCCCTGTAGTTTACTCATTGGTAGCCAGTGGGGCCCCCCCTCCCTTCCCTGTAGTTAACTCGTTGGTAGCCAGCCCCCCTCCCTCCCCTGTAGTTAACTCGTTGGTAGCCAGTGGGCCCCCCCCCCCTCCCTCCCCTGTAGTTAACTCATTGGTTGCCAGCCCCCCTCCCTCCGCTGTAGTTAACTCATTGGTGGCCAGTGGGCCCTCTCCCCTCCCTCCCCCTCCTAATTAAAATCTCCCCCCCTATCATTGGTGGCAGTGGAGAGTACCTATCGGAGTCCCAGTTTAATCGCTGGGGCTCTGATCGGTAACCATGGCAACCGGGACGCTACTGCAGTCCCGGTTGCCATGGTTACTTAGCAATTTGTAGAAGCATCATACTTACCTGCGAGCTGCGATGTCTGTGACCGGCTGGGAGCTCCTCCTACTGGTAAGTGACAGGTCTGTGCGGTGCATTGCCTAATGATCTGTCACTTACCAGTAGGAGGAGCTCCTGGCCGGTCACAGACATCGCAGCTCGCAGGTAAGTATGATGCTTCTACAAATTGCTAAGTAACCATGGCAACCAGGACTGCAGTAGCGTCCCGGTTGCCATGGTTACCGATCGGAGCCCCAGCGATTAAACTGGGACTCCGATCGGTACTCTCCGCTGCCACCAATGATACCAGGGGAGATTTTAATTAGGAGGGGGAGGGAGGGGAGAGGTCCCATTGGCCACCAATGAGTTAACTACAGCGGAGGGAGGGGGGCCCACTGGCCACCAACGAGTTAACTACAGGGGAGGGAGGGGGGGCTGGCCACCAACGAGTTAACTACAGGGGAGGGAGGGGGGGCTCACTGGCTACCAATGAGTTAACTACAGGGGAGGGAGGCAGGGGGCCCACTGGCTACCAATGAGTTAACTACAGGGGAGGGAGGGGGGGCCCACTGGCCACCAATGAGTTAACTACAGGGGAGGGAGGGGGGGTCGGCCGCACTGGCCACCAATGAGTTAACTACAGGGGGGAGGGGGGGCGGCCACACTGGCCACCAATGAGTTAAAAACAGGGGGGGGGGCCCACTGGCTACCAATGAGTTAACTACAAGGGAGGAAGGGGG
Organism: Bufo gargarizans; assembly: GCF_014858855.1. NCBI lineage: Eukaryota > Metazoa > Chordata > Amphibia > Anura > Bufonidae > Bufo > Bufo gargarizans. The sequence continues at coordinate 218,539,001 of NC_058082.1, read as the reverse complement.
GGGGGCGGCCGCACTGGCCACCAATGTGTTAACTACAGGGGGGGAGGGGGGTCTGCCCCCTGCTGCCTGGCAGCACCTGCCAGGCAGCAGGGGGCAGTCATGTACATAGTTTTTTAGTATATTCTAACCTGAAGCATCCCCATCACCATGGGAACGCCTCTGTGTTAGAATATACTGTCGGATCTGAGTTTCACGATCTAGCTCATATCCGACAGTATATTCTAACATAGAGGCGTTCCCATGGTGATGGGGACGCTTCAAGTTAAAATATACCATCGGATTGGAGAAAACTCCGATCCAATGGTATAAAAGGGACTCCTGACTTTACATTAAAAGTCAATGGGGGACGGATCTGTTTGCAATTGCACCATATTGTGTCAACGTCAAACGGATCCATCCCCATTGACTTGTATTGTAATTCAGGACGGATCCGTTTGGCTCAGCACGGCCAGGCGGACACCAAAACGACTTTTTTTTTCATGTCCGTGGATCCTCCAAAAATCAAGGAAGACCCACGGACGAAAAAACGGTCACGGATCACGGACCTACGGACCCCGTTTTTGCGGACCGTGAAAAAATACTGTCGTGTGCATGAGGCCTAAGGCTCACAGCTTTTTTGAGCAAGCCAGAAACAGTGTAGAAACCAATTGCTCCAAAATTGTGCCAATTTACACCACGTTTAGACATATTTTACATGAGACACATTAGAAAATCAGGGCCAGTGTGTGTTGATAATATGAGAAAGCAACCTGAAAAATGAGGTAAGGAGCCTCTGTATAGATCCTATGATTTCATTAAGTTCACAAACATTTTGTGCTGTGTTAACTGATATAAACAAAGATCTGTTGTTAATGGGCTTCTTCCAAGACTTAACCTATAATTAGGTAGGTAAGAGGTAAGTACAGCTGTTTTTATCCTTTTCCCCCCTTATCCTTTTCCAGAAAAACCTATTCATTTTAATTTTATCTGTAATAAATAAGACATCTTATGGGTAATTTCCAAATAGAAGATGAGAATTCTGGTTTAATGTGGATTCCTGCAGCTCAACTTGTTTTAAAGGGAATGCGGACATTTTTATGCCATTTAAAACTACATAGAAACACAGGTTTTTTTCTAATATATATTTTTTTCTGACTGCAAATGTATTCTATTTCCTGAACATTATTATGGGGGCATTCATCTGGATTGCTCTTAACAGGATTTAGAAAGCATTAAGAAAATTGCTTTACGGAAGCCACATGGGTCAGGAGGGGACCTCATTGACTTCTATAGGAGAGTTTTCTAGGCATGATGTATGACAAATGCAGAGTTCAGGAGGGATAACACATATTTTGAATGGTGGATTCTGTGTTGTCTATACACAGAGGTGCTATCTGTGATTCTAATCCTGCCTGTAATGATAAGCAGATCACTGCAGTAAAGAGATTTGTACAGACCAAGAAATATAATCTATTATTACGCTGAAAGGTCAAGACTTAAGGCCCCTTTACACTGGTTAATAATTGACCAGATAATCGCTAATAAGCATTTGTAGGAACTCTCGTTAGCGATTATCTGATGGTGTAAATGTGCCACTGATTACTCGATGAACAAGCAAAGCAGTGGTTTATCGGGTAATATGATTGTTTGCTCGGATACCTAAATTGTTGCTTGCAGATGGCAGATCATGACATCTAAACAGCATTCTGGTACCTGCAAACAATAATTCTGTATGGGGACAAGCGATGGCATTAGTGATCGCTCCTTCACATACTGTGACTAGCAGGTACTTGCTGGGAAGGGACCCTTCTTTCTTGATAATCGTCTGATATATCTAGCAGTTTAAAGGGGCCTTTAGTTTCTTAGGAAGTGTGGCATTGTTTCTGGAGAGTAAAATGTATCCTTTGTTAGGATCTTCATAATTAATTATACTATGCAGTATGCAACTTTTGCCGCAGGTGTCAGCTGCAGCTAGGTCTGGAAAGCCATGAGGAAAACAAATCCTTCTTGTGGACATGTGATAGACTGTGTTGAAGGGGTTAAAAAAATAAAATAAAAAATATATATACAGTACAGACCAAAAGTTTGGACACACCTTCTCATTCAAAGAGTTTTCTTTATTTTCATGACTATGAAAATTGTAGATTCACACTAAAGGCATCAAAACTATGAATTAACACATGTGGAATTATATACATAACAAAATAGTGTGAAACAACTGAAAATATGTCATATTCTAGGCTCTTCAAAGTAGCCACCTTTTGCTTTGATTACTGCTTTGCACACTCTTGGCATTCTCTTGATGAGCTTCAAGAGGTAGTCACCTGAAATGGTTTTCACTTCACAGGTGTGCCCTGTCAGGTTTAATAAAATAAGTGGGATTTCTTGCCTTATAAATGGGGTTGGGACCATCAGTTGCGTTGTGGAGAAGTCAGGTGGATACACAGCTGATAGTCCTACTGAATAGACTGTTAGAATTTGTATTATGGCAAGAAAAAAGCAGCTAAGCAAAGAAAAACGAGTAGCCATCATTACTTTAAGAAATGAAGGTCAGTCAGACCGAAAAATTGGGAAACCTTTGAAAGTGTCCCCAAGTGCAGTCACAAAAACCATCAAGCGCTACAAAGAAACTGGCTAATATGCAGACCGCCCCAAGAAAAGGAAGACCAAGAGTCATCTCTGCTGCGGAGGATAAGTTCATCCGAGTCACCAGACTCAGAAATCGCAGGTTAACAGCAGCTCAGATTAGAGACCAGGTCAATGCCACACAGAGTTCTAGCAGCAGACACATCTCTAGAACAGCTGTTAAGAGGAGACTGTGTGAATCAGGCCTTCATGGTAGAATATCTGCTAGGAAACCACTGCTAAGGGCAGGCAACAAGGAGAAGAGACTTGTTTGGGCTAAAGAACACAAGGAATGGACATTAGACCAGTGGAAATCTGTGCTTTGGTCTGATGAGTCCAAATTTGAGATCTTTGGTTCCAACCACGGTGTCTTTGTGCGATGCAGAAAAGGTGAACGGGTTGGTCCCCACCGTGAAGCATGGAGGAAAAGGTGTGATGGTGTGGGGGTGCTTTGCTGGTGACACTGTTGGGGATTTATTCAAAATTGAAGGCATACTGAACTAGCATGGCTACCACAGCATCTTGCAGCGGCATGCTATTCCATCCGGTTAGCATTTAGTTGGACCATCATTTATTTTTCAACAGGACAATGACCCCAAACACACCTCCAGGCTGTGTAAGGGCTATTTGACCATGAAGGAGAGTGATGGGGTGCTGCGCCAGATGACTTGGCCTCCACAGTCACCGGACCTGAACCCAATCAAGATGGTTTGGGGTTAGCTGGACCGCAGAGTGAAGGCAAAAGGGCCAACAAGTGCTAAGCATCTCTGGGAACTCCTTCAAGACTGTTGGAAGACCATTTCAGTTGACTACCTCTTGAAGCTCATCAAGAGAATGCCAAGAGTGTGCAAAGCAGTAATCAAAGCAAAAGGTGGCTACTATTTTCAGTTGTTTCACACTTTTTTGTTATGTATATAATTCCACATGTGTTAATTCATAGTTTTGATGCCTTCAGTGTGAATCTACAATTTTCATAGTCATGAAAATAAAGAAAACTCTTTGAATGAGAAGGTGTGTCCAAACTTTTGGTCTGTACGGTATTTATATATATTATAATTTTTTTTATTTTTTTATTTTTTAATAACAAAGCTTGGTTTTTCTCTTAACATTTTTGGGAGCAGAAAACTGTGGCCAGATTAAATTTTAAAATGTCATTGACATAGTATTTTTTGTAGTGGCAATCTAAGGCAGTTTCATGCCTTCTTTTTTTCGTTTCTCAGTGTTTTTTCAAGTTACTGCATGCTCTGGGGGGCCTTTTTCAGCCATTTTCCTATAGACCTCTATAGGTTAAAAAAAAGACTGAAAATAATGCAAGTAAAACATTGCATTACTATAAAACAGTATCCCAAAAAATGCTTGTAAAAATGCATAAATTGCATGATGTATTTTACAATAAAACCCAGAAAAAGGTAATGTGGCAGCACTGTTTTACTGAGGCAAGCTGTAGATGCAATGAATCAGTGAATTTCATTTACTCATGATGACTGGTTTGCTGTAGCCATATACATCTCTGTACAGAATCTGCACAGGTCCAATCTTGTGATAGATTTCCAAGGCTAGGGCATCAAACAATTGAAACTACCTTTTAATGAGTATGTGAAAAATTGACTATGGCTCAAAAAATTTAAAAAATAGATAAAGACCTGTATTTCTAGGTTTCAATTAAAATGTTACTCATTGTAATTTACTTGAAGGAAAACCCCAATGACAATTGTTACTTGTTATACGTAGCCCCCGTTGAATACATAGTATGTCATGGAAACTTTAGGCAAACAGCCGTTACATGTGTAATTATTTGCTGTATAATTAGCACAGCGAGTAGTAATTATGTGGCTATGTGGAGGTCTTTGGATATATAACTCATCTATATTTCTTAATCATTTATATTTACAGCATGTTGTGAGTGCGCCATAGGCAGGTATTTAGCATATAGAAACCAGCAGAAAAAGTATAAAAATAAAGTATTTTCTTGTTATCATCATTTTGGTATTTTTATAGTGGTGTTTTTTAACACCCTTTAAGAATCTAGCAAGATTCATTTTTATTGCACAGTTTCAATTAACATTCATTGTGTTTGATCGTGTAGAATGACATTTTGTGTAATTGAACTGGTAAAGATTTTGTTTGTGTTCATGACACATATAAAGTGGTCATTGTTCATGCGAATTAGGTTGCCTCGTGCCAGAGGGTAAAAACGCACGAAATATGGTACTAGCATTTCTAAAATTGTGTTTGCATTGCTATATGACAGACATTTTCCACATTAAATAAAACTTAACTCATTTTGACTTTTTATGGTCCCACCTCAGTGAGGATTACTCCCAGAGGGCCTTACATAATAGCGAGTGATGCTCTGAGACCCTGGCACTGTGTGGGTTTTCTGCAGCAGGAACAATTTGAGGTTGTGCCACTTATGAAAAATGTTGACTAGAGAAGAGCCAGTTGGCAATTGATATTTATAATCGTTTTTATGGAAAATCTAATGATTTCACAGATATTTGAGTACTGGGATTTGGATCATTTAAAAACAAACATCACATAGATGTTACCCTTACCAACATTGCGAGGAACTCATGTACATAAATATACATAAATAATTAAATGTCACTATGTCCGTTCTACAAATTATAGAACACATCCTATTCTTGTTTGTATTATAGACAAAAAAAAATATTTCTAGTGATGGGAGTGAAAAAACAGCATATTGCATGTGGAAGACATCCGTATTTTGCGGATCTGTGGTTCCTGGGCCGTAATACGGACACAGTCATGTGCAGGAGACCTTATACTATGTAATTTTACTCGCGGGTTACATATTGTGTGGCATATTCACATGGGTAATGATGCAGCAAAGAAAATAGTAGCATATTTATATATGCATTTTCCCATAAAAACATTTCTAAGACCATTTTTCTAGGGCTGCTACATTTCTAAAACCATGACCACAATCGTTGTGTTTCTTTTTTTTGTGGCATGGTAATGGTGTGATATTCATTGTTACCATTATTGTGTGACTATTGCCATACTATAAAAGTTGAAGCAAATATACAGTGTCTTACGAAAGTATTCACTCTCTCCTCCATTGTTGTTTTTCCAGTTTTGCTGCATTACAAAACTGAAATTAAACTAAATTTTAATATAGACTTTATGCAATGGACCTGACAAAATAGTCCAAATTGTTTCAGTGGACTGAAAAATAAAACCTGAAAAGTTATGAGTGCATATGTATTCACACCTTTTGCTATGAAACACCTAAGAGATCTTCAAACAGGTCAGAGACAAAGTTGTGGAGAAGCAGGGGTGAACATACTATATACACAACACGTGCAGCTGCACACGGACCCTGTAAGTAAGAGTGCTTACTTCCATCCTAAAATCTTTTATACTGTTTGTTAGATTGGCAGTAAGGGACTGAATGAATGCATTTCATGGCTCATGGTAACTAGGGGATGGTTAGAAGATATAAGTGGGTGTTCTGTAATGAGGTGTTGGAGGTAGAGATTCTCAAACAATGAAACTGGGGACCCTAGAGCCCACCAGTCAAATTCTTTCTGGGAGCCCACTATACAGCAACATGCAAATATTACTGACCTATGCAAATTTCTAAAACTGTGCCAACACACAGGTTTCTTCAGTAATAGCCTGCTTCTGTCCTGGAGACCCTATGGGTATCATGCTGACTGGCTGTTGTTTAAGACTATAGCCGTCTCAGCTATGTGAGTCAGGAACATATGCTCACTCAACGGCAGACAACAGCAAGATGATTAATGATGGAGGACCCTTGCAGAGACTTCAAGAAGGTGAGTCCCTGAGGAAAGAGGATACTGGCTGGGTTGCCTCTGTGCCCAGAAGTCACCTCGGCCATCTGATGCATCTATAATAATAAACTGGGTAGTTTGTTAAAAAATGTTTTATATAGATGCATAGGCTGGTTGAGATCATGTATGCTATCTATCTATCTGTACATAGTACAATCAGCGTACTGTGCCAATTGTGCAAAGGGTGCGGAACTAGGAGCCTACTCAGGGAATTCACCTGCTGCCCTGTGGTCCAGTCCAAGCCTGAGGCCCATATATGGTTCTTTCACAGGCACCTTCAGCTATCTGTGTCTGCTCCTGTGTAGATAATAGAATAATTGTGTACTCTGCACACCTTGGATCCAGTGAGGGTGCCTGTGAGAGTGGTTTAGACAGTATAAGTTAAATCCACGGCACTCCAAGAGTTGATGCAAAAAGAGTAATCTCATTTAATTCTTAATAAACAGAATGCTGTTTGGTATACATCCAGTGCAAATTTATATACATATAGTATTTATGCCATATCAGATAAAGAAATATATCCCGAACGTTTCGGTCTGTGCGACCTTCTTCAGCGGGATCTAAAGAGATATATAACATGCATAGACTGTAATTACACAAATTTCTGAGTATAATAGACATGCTGTATAAATTAAGAAAAAATTGAGCAAAGCAGCGTTACATAATTTTAAGTCCTAATGGTGAATCTAAAGGGATAGGGGGTGAAAAGGCACACAGGGTGAGGGTTAAAAAGCGAAAACCACAGTGGGCACAGGAGTCAGAGTTACCTATATAGATAGTAGTTTAGAAAGCTGGGTTAGCTTATAAGTAAGTCTTCTATATGTTGCCATCATTCTATATCGCAGTATAAGGCAAGGAGGTCCTGACATACCTAAAGGCAAGGAGAGTATAGGCGTGCGCTGGATATGAATTCAGGGTGGATCTGGCGCCCTTTTTAATCCGTGTATGGGCGGCGCTCCACGGTGACGTGTGAGCGTCTGTGTGGAGTGAACGCACGCGCCGGAGTGACGTCGTCGAGCGCTTGGTGATGACGTTGTCCTGTGGTAGTAGGCTTGCTGGAGCGAGTATATCTCCCGTTCGGGAGGAGGAGCATGCGTCCGGACGTAGTGCGTGCGCGCGCGCATGCGCATATTGACTCTTAGTTGTGGTGTGGGCAACGGAATGGGCAATGGTAAAACGGGAGTATCGTGGGGGCTAATGAAATTGTGGAGGCGGCTGTATATCACATGGGGGAGATATAGTCCAACTGAAATGGATGGTAGCATCTAGATATATCTCCATTTTGTGGTGGCTGCTCGGTCATACAATATAATCGTCAGATAATAGATACTATTCTGTGGTAATCTTTAGGTATACATTATATGTTCAGAAATCAAAGATCAAAATTCAGAGATCAAAATTCAAAGAATGTAAATAGCAATACATCATAAGCATTTATAAATGTGTCATAGTGGTGCGGTATATGACCATGATTGTATGTACGAACAGAGTGCCATAAAGGAGGAAATATCAAACAAGGTGGTTGCAGTTATGATGCATTAGGGATAGACACACCTCGTATTCCCTGTGTCACCACTTACCATCCCTTCATGCCTAAAATACACAGTATAGTGCGCCAGAACTGGTCGATCCTACAAAATGCGTACCCATCGGTCAAAGAATTCGAAAACCCCCCACGGACATGCTACAAAAGAGGACCAAATATAAGAGACAAACTAATCCGAGCGGACTTCGGCGGGATCCAGAAGATCCCGAAACAACGTTTTTTGCAAAATCCCAAATATGGAACATTCCCATGCCTGCACTGTGGACAATGCTCGAATATTCTGAAAGGTGATTTGATCACACATCCACGCACAGGTAAACAGTTCCATATTAAGGATTACTTTACATGTGACTCATCCTTTGTCGTTTACATGATCAAGTGTCCGTGCGGACTCGTCTACGTCGGTGAAACTACCCAACACATCCGCGATCGTATATGCAAACATAAATCCACTATACGGACAAAGCAACTCCTTTTGCCCATACCGGCACACTTTGAAAAACATAAACACCAAATCACACAACTTCGGTTCCAGGTCATCGAACATGTACATCAACCAAGACGCGGGGGCAACAGGATTGCACTCCTACAACAAAGGGAATCATACTGGATTCACAAACTGGACACACTTGAACCGAAAGGTCTCAATAGGGAATGTGACTTTCGTATATTATCATGACGATAACTCATTTTTATTTCATTTCCTTGTTCTAGAATCGTTGATGGGGACTAGGCGAACATGGGTGAGATTATTACCCCTTTTCCCCACCCTCCTTTCCCTTTTTCCCCCTTCCCCCCTCCCCCTCCCTCCCTAACCCCTTCCTTTCCCCTCCTATCTCAACCCATGCTAGCAGTTTTTCCCAGATTTCCATATTCCTGTATCCGCATTACTAATATTTCCTTTCCCTAATGCATCATAACTGCAACCACCTTGTTTGATATTTCCTCCTTTATGGCACTCTGTTCGTACATACAATCATGGTCATATACCGCACCACTATGACACATTTATAAATGCTTATGATGTATTGCTATTTACATTCTTTGAATTTTGATCTCTGAATTTTGATCTTTGATTTCTGAACATATAATGTATACCTAAAGATTACCACAGAATAGTATCTATTATCTGACGATTATATTGTATGACCGAGCAGCCACCACAAAATGGAGATATATCTAGATGCTACCATCCATTTCAGTTGGACTATATCTCCCCCATGTGATATACAGCCGCCTCCACAATTTCATTAGCCCCCACGATACTCCCGTTTTACCATTGCCCATTCCGTTGCCCACACCACAACTAAGAGTCAATATGCGCATGCGCGCGCGCACGCACTACGTCCGGACGCACGCTCCTCCTCCCGAACGGGAGATATACTCGCTCCAGCAAGCCTACTACCACAGGACAACGTCATCACCAAGCGCTCGACGACGTCACTCCGGCGCGTGCGTTCACTCCACACAGACGCTCACACGTCACCGTGGAGCGCCGCCCATACATGGATTAAAAAGGGCGCCAGATCCACCCTGAATTCATATCCAGCGCACGCCTATACTCTCCTTGCCTTCAGGTATGTCAGGACCTCCTTGCCTTATACTGCGATATAGAATGATGGCAACATAGAGAAGACTTACTTATAAGCTAACCCAGCTTTCTAAACTGCTATCTACACTACGTGCAGAATTATTAGGCAAATGAGTATTTTGACCACATCATCCTCTTTATGCATGTTGTCTTACTCCAAGCTGTATAGGCTCGAAAGCCTACTACCAATTAAGCATATTAGGTGATGTGCATCTCTGTAATGAGAAGGGGTGTGGTCTAATGACATCAACACCCTATATCAGGTGTGCATAATTATTAGGCAACTTCCTTTCCTTTGGCAAAATGGGTCAAAAGAAGGACTTGACAGGCTCAGAAAAGTCAAAAATAGTGAGATATCTTGCAGAGGGATGCAGCACTCTTAAAATTGCAAAGCTTCTGAAGCGTGATCATCGAACAATCAAGCGTTTCATTCAAAATAGTCAACAGGGTCGCAAGAAGCGTGTGGAAAAACCAAGGCACAAAATAACTGCCCATGAACTGAGAAAAGTCAAGCGTGCAGCTGCCAAGATGCCACTTGCCACCAGTTTGGCCATATTTCAGAGCTGCAACATCACTGGAGTGCCCAAAAGCACAAGGTGTGCAATACTCAGAGACATGGCCAAGGTAAGAAAGGCTGAAAGACGACCACCACTGAACAAGACACACAAGCTGAAACGTCAAGACTGGGCCAAGAAATATCTCAAGACTGATTTTTCGAAGGTTTTATGGACTGATGAAATGAGAGTCTTGATGGGCCAGATGGCTGGATTGGTAAAGGGCAGAGAGCTCCAGTCCGACTCAGACGCCAGCAAGGTGGAGGTGGAGTACTGGTTTGGGCTGGTATCATCAAAGATGAGCTTGTGGGGCCTTTTTGGGTTGAGGATGGAGTCAAGCTCAACTCCCAGTCCTACTGCCAGTTTCTGGAAGACACCTTCTTCAAGCAGTGGTACAGGAAGAAGTCTGCAAGGTAAGAAAAACATGATTTTCATGCAGGACAATGCTCCATCACACGCGTCCAAGTACTCCACAACGTGGCTGGCAAGAAAGGGTATAAAAGAAGAAAATCTAATGACATGGCCTCCTTGTTCACCTGATCTGAACCCCATTGAGAACCTGTGGTCCATCATCAAATGTGAGATTTACAAGGAGGGAAAACAGTACACCTCTCTGAACAGTGTCTGGGAGGCTGTGGTTGCTGCTGCACGCAATGTTGATGGTGAACAGATCAAAACACTGACAGAATCCATGGATGGCAGGCTTTTGAGTGTCCTTGCAAAGAAAGGTGGCTATATTGGTCACTGATTTGTTTTTGTTTTGTTTTTGAATGTCAGAAATGTATATTTGTGAATGTTGAGATGTTATATTGGTTTCACTGGTAAAAATAAATAATTGAAATGGGTATATATTTGTTTTTTGTTAAGTTGCCTAATAATTATGTACAGTAATAGTCACCTGCACACACAGATATCCCCCTAAAATAGCTAAAACTAAAAACAAACTAAAAACTACTTCCAAAAATATTCAGCTTTGATATTAATGAGTTTTTTGGGTTCATTGAGAACATGGTTGTTGTTCAATAATAAAATGAATCCTCAAAAATACAACTTGCCTAATAATTCTGCACTCCCTGTATATAAGTAACTCTGACTCCTGTGCCCACTGTGGTTTTCGCTTTTCAACCCTCACCCTGTGTGCCTTTTCACCCCCTATCCCTTTAGATTCACCATTAGGACTTAAAATTATGTAACGCTGCTTTGCTCAATTTTTTCTTAATTTATACAGCATGTCTATTATACTCAGAAATTTGTGTAATTACAGTCTATGCATGTTATATATCTCTTTAGATCCCGCTGAAGAAGGTCGCACAGACCGAAACGTTCGGGATATATTTCTTTATCTGATATGGCATAAATACTATATGTATATACATTTGCACTGGATGTATACCAAACAGCATTCTGTTTATTAAGAATTAAATGAGATTACTCTTTTTGCACCAACTCTTGGAGTGCCGTGGATTTAACTTATACTGCTCCTGTGTAGAAGCATAGATAAGGATGAGTTATGAAAAAAATCTCAAACTTTGAATATCCAACGGAGCACCATTAAATACATTATAAGAAAATGGGAATGAAATGGCATGTCTACATGACAAGAGAAGGCTGCCCACCAAAACTCACAACCCAGGCAAGGAGAGTATTTGGAGATTTAATAAAAGCACCAACAATATCACAGAAGGATCTCCAAACACTAAGGGGGTCATTTATTAATCTGAAATATGCCTAAATTAGGTACATTTCGGGTGCAGATGGCATATTTTAGGAGCTATCGGCAGGCACATCTCATTCATCATTTTCTACGCCTGTTTTAGGCGTAGAAAATTGTCTAAATGTAAGACAGCTCGGAAGCTGTCTTACATTTAGAACTGGCGCTGGATGCGGCAAAATTATGGAGAGCCTGCGCCGCTTCATAACTTCAGTGGTTACACCGCCAGTTTAGGGCTTTATTAAGACTGGAGTCTAAAATGCTGGTCTTAATAAATGTGCCCCTAAGTTCTTTACCATTTTCCTGCACCCAAGTTCCTTGTTTTGGTACATGAGTTTTGGTGGAGTGGAAACAAAGCCAAGCGACTCAACTATGCATGAAAACATAGAAACTGGGGTGCATGAAAATGGCAGAAGGTTCTCTGGACTGATGAGTCAATTTTTTTTATATTTGGCTGTAAAAGAAAGCGGCTTGTTTCCCAAAGGGCTGGAGAGTGGTGGAATAATGAGTACCTGCAGACAACAGTTAAGCATGATGAAGTTTCCTTGCAAGTTTGGAGCTGTATTTTAGCAAATGCCTCCAAATGTATTCTGCAGCAGGACAATGATCCATTAAGAACTATTTTCAATGTACAAGAAGTTCTGGAAGTGATGATATGGTCCCCACACAGCCCTGATCTCAACATCATTGAGTCTGTCTGGGGTTACCTAAAGAGACAGAAAGATTTAGGCAAGTCTACATCCACATAAGTTCTGTGGTTAGTTCTTTAAGATGTTTGGTACAACCTCCCTGTTGAGTTCCTTCAAAAACTGTGTGTATGTGTACCTAGAAAAATGTATGCGGTTTTGAAGGCAAAGGGTGGTCACACCAAATTTCGATTTGATTTAGATTTCTCCTGTTCATTCACTTTGCATTTTGTTAATTGATAAAAAATAAAATATTAACACTTCGACTTTTGGAAGTATTCTAACTCTGCAGCATTTTTTCCCAACTTGCTTAAAACTTTGTCACAGTACTGTAGTTCTGTCGTGTGTTAGAGAACATTATCATTATTATTACTGTTTAAAAGGGGTTCTCCACTTTGGACAATTCCTACTTGTTAGAAGAGTTTCATCAGCTGTAATCTTAGGGGGAATCGTGCAGTAAGTGTTTAGTTTCCCTGCAGAGCCCCCTCATAGTAAATTAAGTATAAGATAGTAGCCTTTCAAATCAATGGATTACTTGTGTAATGTGGGACAGGTCCTTCTGCTGTCAGTGAAGTACCTTCCCTCATCATGATCTGACTATTTTGATGAAGATGCTCAGGCTGGCTTTTGCATTGGGGCGGGACACTGCTTCAACTAGCAGCCAGACAGTGGACTTGCACCAGGACTAGGCACAACTGTCAACTGTACCCGCATTCTCAGATTGTGGATACAGTTGAAAACTATACTGGAAACATCAGCTTCTTGCAGGACGGGGGCAAATAGAATTTATTATTATTATTTTTTAAACAGTCACTCAGCATTTACCTCATGATCACATGATTTGCCCATAATTTGTGACCGTCGCCTGTTCTAACAAATGTTAGTGCTTCTTTACTCCTGGGCAGTGGAAGTTCCTGAGACTAGCACCTATATTGTGCAAGCATGACCACCACTGATGGACTGCAGGGTGGTCTGTAACCATGGAAACAAGCAGTGTATAATGTGGTAGAAAAAATCATCCAGACAGCAAAGGAAGCAATATGGATAATAACAATACATTAGTAAGTGGCTTGTATTAATTTTCTCTTCATGATAAATTGCACTTACTGAAGTGAGACAACCCCTTTAAATTAGCGTAAATAGGGGTCTTCCTGGAAAAGTACACAGGACTTAAATGTGCATGAAACCTGTGTATGTACTCTTTTTATGTAGGTGGGAAAACGTGTGTAGTGTTTATGCTAGTGTTGTCTATCCAAGTGTGTGAAGCCTCTGGTGTGCAGAGTGTGTGTAGTGTATACAGGTGTGCATGGAGCCTACCAAGACCTGTGGACTGCGTGTAAGACATGCATTTAAAGGGTTTCTACCACTTCGTTGCACATATTTAGCTGTCAGACACTAGCGATCCGCTAGTGTCTGCTCTGCCCAACCATCCTAATATAATTGCTTTTGGGGCAGCCGTTTTGCTAAAAAAAGAACTTGTATTAATATGCTAATGAGCCTCTAGGTGCTATGGGGGCGTCATTAGCACCTAGAGGCTCCGTCTACCTTCAGAAACTGCCGCCGCCCAGCGCGTCCCTCCAGCCCGCCCATCTCCTCCTGAATGCGATCCTCCTTGTGAGCGTATGTATTCTGCGCATGCGCAATGAATGTCTGACCGCTTCCTTGCTCAGACATCTCCACTGCGCCTGCGCGATGACGCCATAGTGCTCCAAGGAACAGGCGCAGTGGAGATGTCTGAGCAGGGAAGCTGTCAGACATTCACTGCGCATGCGCCGAATACAGGCACTCACAAGGAGGATCGCATTCAGGAGGAGATGGGCGGGCTGGAGGGACGCGCTGGGCGGCGGCAGTTTCGTGAAGGTAGACGGAGCCTCTAGGTGCTAATGACGCCCCCATAGCACCTAGAGGCTCATTAGCATATTAATACAAGTTCTTTTTTTAGCAAAACGGCTGCCCCAAAAGCAATTATATTAGGATGGTTGGGCAGAGCAGACACTAGCGGATCGCTAGTGTCTGACAGCTAAATATGTGCAACGAAGTGGTAGAAACCCTTTAATTGTTCAGAGTGTGTGTATGCAGGTGTGAAAATCATATATATGTAGTACATACAGGTGTGTATGAAGGTATATTAGTAATGTAGGTGCAGTGGCAGGGTTTGGGTTGGCCCCAACGCTATGCTGGGTCCTCTGGAGTTGACAGCATGTGTGGCTGCTCTCCAGAAGAGATAGTAAGGCATGGTGCACTCCAATGGGAAATAAGTCCGGAGAGTCAGGGTTTGCAGTAAACCAATGTGCTTCTTTACTGGGGGATCTCATGTGCAAAACAATACAGGCAATGCATTGAGTTTGCTTCTCCAGTCTCCTCCCTGGCATAAGAAGGCTTCATGCTGAGGAAAGGCCCGAGCTAGCTGTCCCTCTCTTTCTCAGAAGGCTGGCTCCCTGACCAAAAGCTGGTTGATGGTCCAGGGTCTGTGGCTCAGTCGTCTGGCTGGCTCCCTGGTCATAAGGCTGGTGAACCAAGAACTGTGACAGTTTACTGTCATCACAGACTTTAGAGTATGCTTCCATCAATGTGCTGTGTGTGAACAAACAGCAGAGTCCAAGTAATTGTAGTACCAAATATCAAATTTTTAAGACTGAATCAGTGTAGAGATTATGAATTAAGGTTTTTTTCTGGAATTTCAGTATCACAGTGGCAGGGGGCTGACTTCTGCCGATCACAGCTCTGTACACAGTGTACTGGCTATACCTGGTTACTGTAGAGCTGCTCCCATTCAATTGAATTCGAGGTGGAGCTAAATTTAGACACCATAAACTTAGATAAGACAAGCAGAAACTACACCAGCTCTATCACAGTTCTACACCCTGTGTGATAAAATTGGCACATCTTGCTAGAAATTTTGGATAAATTCCCTTATGCCATCTATTGGGTGGATTACATTGTTAATAAATCCTGTGCATTTTAAAAATCTACGCCCTCTTTTTTAGATTTTTTTCAAAACTTTCCTATGAACTATGAAAGTATTTGAAATATACAATAAATTATTCGCACAACACATATGCTAGTTGTGTGAATAATTTATTGTATATTTCAAATATAGGAAAGCCGCATTTGTGTTCCATGTGTGAACAGGGCTCTCTAGGTGAGTCAAGGAAACACTTGTGTTTAGTTAGAGCCTAGCCAACCGTTTGTTATTTTGTGTGGATATCACACGTGATAAGTTGAAGCTGCGACTTCTTAACCTGTGCTTTGCTAAAGTGTCTGAAATAAAGCAAGAGTTTGGACATTATAATCGTGTCTGCGAAGATATCTGTGAGTGTGACCCCCTGAAAAGAGACGATCCCTTACAATATATATATATATGGAACAGAAGTATTTGAACACCCTGCAATTTTGCAAGTTCTCTCACTTAGAAATCATGGAGGGGTCTGAAATTCACATTGTAGGTGCATTCCCACTCTGAGACACAGAATACAAAAAAAAATCAGGAAATCACATTGTATGATTTTTAAAGATTTTATTTGTCTTGCACTGCTGAACATAAGTATTTGAACACCTGAGAAAATCAGTGTTAATATTTGGTACAGAAGCCTTTGTTTGCAAAATCAAACGTTTCCTGTAGTTCTTGACCAGGTTTGCATACACTGCAACAGGAATTTTGGCTCACTCCTCCACACAGATCTCTTCTAGATCTGTCAGGCTTCGGGGCTGTCGCTGAGCAACATGGAGTTTCAGCTCCCTCCAGAGATGTTCTATTGGATTTAGGTCTGGAGACTGGCTAGGCCAGGGATGGGCAAACTGCGGCTCTCCAGCTGTTGCAAAACTACAACTCCCAGTATGCCCTGTCTGACTACAGCTATCAGCCTACAGCAGGGCATGATGGGATTTGTAGTTTTACAACAGCTGGAGAGCCGCAGTTTGCCCATCCCTGGGCTAGGCCACTCCAAAACCTTGATATGCTTCTCCTTGTTATCCTGGCTGTGTGCTTTCGGGTCCTTGTCATGTTGGAAGACCCAGCCACGACCCATCTTCAATGAGGGAAGGAGGTTGTTGCTGAAAATCTTACAATAAATGGCCCCATTCATCCTCTCCTTAATACAGTGCAGTCATACTGTTCCCTTCACAGAAAAGCACCCCAAAGCATGATGTTACCACCCCCATGCTTCACAGTAGGGATGGTGTTCTTGGGATTCAACTCATCCTTCTTTTTCCTCCAATCACGACGAGTGAAGTTTAGACCAAAAAGTTCTACTTTGGTCTCATCTGACCACATGACTTTCTCCCATACCTCCTCTGGATCATCCAGATGGTCATTGGCAAACTTCAGACATGTGATCATTTGAGCAGGGGAACCTTCCGTGCAATGCATGATTTGAAACCATGACGGTGTAGTGTTCCACCGACAGTGACCTTTGAAACTGTGTTCCCAGCTCTCTTCATGTCATTGACCAGATCCTCCCTTGTAGTTCTGGGCTGATTCCTCACCTTTCTTATCATCAGTGATACCCAACGAGGTGAGATCTTGCATGGAGCCCCAGTCCGAGGGAGACTGACAATCGTTTGGTGATTGCCCCGTAGCCCTATCCAGCCTTGTGGTGGTCCACAATTTTGTCTCTGGTGTCTTTTGACAGCTCTTTGGTCTTGCCCATGGTAGTAGTTGGCGTCTGACTGACTATGGGGTGGACAGGTGTCTTGAAAGACCTCAGACAGGTGCTACTAAGTTAGATAAATGAGTGAAGTAGAGGTGGACTTTTTAAAAGCACAGTAACTGGTCTTTGAAAGCCAGAATTCCTGCTGTTTCTCAGGTGTTCAAATACTTATGTTCAGCAGTGCAAGACAAATAAATTCTTTAAAAATCATACAATGTGATTTCCTTTTTCTTTTTTTTCTTTTTTATTCTGTCTCTCAGAGTGGGAATGAACCTACAATGTGAATTTCAGACCCCTCCATGATTTCTAAGTGGGAGAACTTGCAAAATCGCAGGGTGTTCAAATACTTCTGTTTTTCACTGTATATATGTTTGTGTATATATGTGTGTGTGTATATAAATGTGTGTATGTGTTTATCTGTGTGTATATATGTATATGTGCTTGTGTGTGTATCTCTGTGTGTATGTCTGTGTATATGTGTGCGTTTGTGTATGTGTTTATCTGTGTATATATATATATATATATATACAGTACAGACCAAAAGTTTGGACACACCTTCTCATTCAAAGAGTTTTCTTTATTTTCATGACTATGAAAATTGTAGATTCACACTGAAGGCATCAAAACTATGAATTAACACATGTGGAATTATAAACATAACAAAAAAGTGTGAAACGACTGAAAATATGTCATATTCTAGGTTCTTCAAAGTAGCCACCTTTTGCTTTGATTACTGCTTTGCACACTCTTGGCATTCTCTTGATGAGCTTCAAGAGGTAGTCACCTGAAATGGTATTCACTTCACAGGTGTGCCCTGTCAGGTTTAATAAGTGGGATTTCTTGCCTTATAAATGGGGTTGGGACCATCAGTTGCGTTGTGGAGAAGTCAGGTGGATACACAGCTGATAGTCCTACTGAATAGAGAATTTGTATTATGGCAAGAAAAAAGCAGCTAAGTAAAGAAAAACTACTAGCCATCATTACTTTAAGAAATGAAGGTCAGTCAGTCCGAAAAATTAGGAAAACTTTGAAAGTGTCCCCAAGTGCAGTCACAAAAACCATCAAGCGCTACAAAGAAACTGGCTCACATGCGGACCGCCCCAGGAAAGGAAGACCAAGAGTCACCTCTGCTGCGGAGGATAAGTTCATCCGAGTCACCAGCCTCAGAAATCGCAGGTTAACAGCAGCTCAGATTAGAGACCAGGTCAATGCCACACAGAGTTCTAGCAGCAGACACATCTCTAGAACAACTGTTAAGAGGAGACTGTGTGAATCAGGCCTTCATGGTAGAATATCTGCTAGGAAACCACTGCTAAGGACAGGCAAAAAGCAGAAGAGACTTGTTTGGGCTAAAGAACACAAGGAATGGACATTAGACCAATGGAAATCTGTGCTTTGGTCTGATGAGTCCAAATTTGAGATCTTTGGTTCCAACCACCGTGTCTTTGTGCGACGCAGAAAAGGTGAACGGATGGACTCTACATGCCTGGTTCCCACCGTGAAGCATGGAGGAGGAGGTGTGATGGTGTGGGGGTGCTTTGCTGGTGACACTGTTGGGGATTTATTCAAAATTGAAGGCATACTGAACCAGCATGGCTACCGGCATGCTATTCCATCCGGTTTGCGTTTAGTTGGACCATCATTTATTTTTCAACAGGACAATGACCCCAAACACACCTCCAGGCTGTGTAAGGGCTATTTGACCATGAAGGAGAGTGATGGGGTGCTGCGCCAGATGACCTGGCCTCCACAGTCTCCGGACCTGAACCCAATCGAGATGGTTTGAGGTGAGCTGGACCGCAGAGTGAAGGCAAAAGGGCCAACAAGTGCTAAGCATCTCTGGGAACTCCTTCAAGACTGTTGGAAGACCATTTCAGGTGACTACCTCTTGAAGCTCATCAAGAGAATGCCAAGAGTGTGCAAAGCAAAATGTGGCTACTTTGAAGAACCTGGGATATGACATATTTTCAGTTGTTTCATACTTTTTTGATAAGTATATAATTCCACATGTGTTAATTCATAGTTTTGATGCCTTCAGTGTGAATCTACAATTTTCATAGTCATGAAAATAAAGAAAACTCTTTGAATGAGAAGGTGTGTCCAAACTTTTGGTCTGTACTGTATATATTCTTGCAAATACCGCACAGTCGGATAGTGTGTACTGGGTGCAATTCCTCCTAGCTTGACAAAGGCCTCATTGAGTGGGCCGAAACGTTGCTGGGATATTAAAGTTTGGGGTCCTCACCCTTTCACGCCAATCTGGAAGTGCTGCCTCGTTCTTTGGGAATTGTATATGTGTGTGTGTGTTTGTGTATGTGTTTATCTGTATATACAGTGCCTTGCAAAAGTATTCACCCCTTTTTTCGTGTTTTGGTACCTCACAACCTAGAATTAACATGCATTGTTTGAGGATTTGCATCATTAAATTTACAGAACATGCCCACAACTTTGAAGATTTTTATATATTTTTTTATTGTGAAGCAAACTACTAATAGAACAAAATAACAGAAAAAGTAAATGTGTATAACTATTCACCCCCCCCCCCCCTAAAGTCAATACTCTGTAGGAGCCACATTTAGCGAAAATCACTGCTAAAAGTCGCTTTGGATAAGTCTCTATGAGCTTGCCACATCTAACCACTGGGATTTTTGCCCATTCCTCCTTGCAAAACTGCTCCAGCTCCTTCAAGTTGGTTGGTTTGCCCTTGTGAACAGCAATCTTTAAGTCTGACCACAGATTTTCTATTGGATTAAGATCTGGGCTTTAACTAGGCCATTCCAACACATTTACATGTTTCCCCTTAAACCACTTAAGTGTTGCTTTAGCAGTGTGTTTGGGGTCATTGTACTGCTGGAAGGTGAACCTCCGTCCTAGCCTCAAATCACGTACAGAGTGGTACAGGTTTTGCTCAAGAATATACCTGTATTCAGCACCATCCATCTTTCCCTCAACTCTGACCAGTTTCCCAGTCCCAGCTGCTGAAAAACATCTCCACAGCATGATGCAGCCACCACCATGTTTCACTGTGGGGATAGTGTTCTTTGGGTGATGTGTTGGATTTGCGCCAGACATAACGTTTTCTTTGGTCGAAATGTTAAATTTTAGTCTCAAAGATATCACAAAATGGTGGTATGCATAAGATGGTGGTTCAACTGTTCAGTCTTGTCGATCAACATAAAATGGTGGATATATTTCTCTCTTGTGTATCTGTACTCTCACTTTAAGTTATTTAAGCACTTTATGATCTCTCTGAGAGGTATATTTGAGGTCTAACTAATAGTTCTAGTTGCTGAATTTGGTCGCAATTTGCAGTATGCAGTTAGCAGTAACTATTTGTAGATTGGTTCAGTATGATCTGGTATGGTCGTATGCAATGTGGATTGCCATATGGAATTTGAATGGTTGCAATTGTATGGTATTTGCAATTGGTTGAACTGTAAGTAAACACAGATATAACTGGTTCAGTATACAGTTCTAATCACTATATTAACAGTAGGAACATTATATAACTGTTTTAAATATTTTGGCCTCTCTGCTTCCATAAAACACAGCTCTTAGTGGAGTGTGTGTCTGTTCAGCTACCTCTCTGGTGAATAATTATTCCAGCAGCTCCTGCTAGGGGAATTTCCCACACAAGCTTTGTGTGAGGCTTGCTGTAATTGGTCAAAACTCCTACTGTGTGTAAGGCTGGCTGTAATTTGGTCTAGACTCCTGCCCAGCAACAACAGTTTAACTCTATGCTTTCTTTTGTTTCTGCTGTGTCATTGAGCTTACCTCACATCCATATAATGAATCTTAAAGCGAACCTTTCACCTGCATTTCACTTAATAAACTATCAAAAGTACCTTATAGATCATCCTCATTGTGTTATCATACAGTCTTGTACTGAATTACAGGATCGCTCTTGAGTCCGTGCGATAGACGGGATCGCGCTGCTACTGAGGCCGACGGCGCATGCGCCGCCTGTACAAGCGCGGTCCCGGCGACTGAGGCGAGTGTCAATTAGACTGCATAGAGGTGGGGTTAGGGCAGGGGAGTTACAGCCTGGAGTGAGGGAAGGGCTACCCCCTTGACTTCTATCGTGACTTGTGGAGCTGGAGAAGAGTACTTTATAAGGTGATTTTTTTCATGCATATACATGGCAGAAAAGCGGGACAAGACTGTATGATAACACAATGAGGATGATCTATAAGGTACTTTTGATAGTTTATTAAGTGAAATGCAGGTGAAAGGTTCGCTTTAAAGGCATATTATCTTTTCTGCTTCTGTGAACACAATATATAACAGTTATATGACATCCAAACATGAAGTCACTGTAAATAACTCTGCTTTTGTCTTTAACACACAAACATAGGAACTCTATTAAGGTTATTGGCAGGTTTAGCTGTATAAACATATGAGTTATATTAGCAACCTAGGACAGGTCTTAGCTGGCCAGCTACACAGAGCACCTTCCTCCATACATTTTGGGAGTCTCCCACATGCCTTTTCGCAAACTCACAACTTGCCTTTTTGTTTTTAGCTGAAAGTAATGGCTTTCTTCTGGCCACTCTGCCATAAATCCCAACGCTATGGAGCGTATGGCTTATTGTGGTCCTATGTACAGATACTCCAGTTTCTGCTGTGGAACTCTGCAGCTCCTCCAGGGTTACCTTAGGTCTCTGTGCTGCCTCTCTGATTAATGCCCTCCTTGCCCAGTCTGTGAGTTTTGGAGGGAGGTCGTCTCTTGGCAGGTTTGCTGTTGTGCCATGTT
This sequence comes from Bufo gargarizans, assembly GCF_014858855.1. Taxonomy (NCBI): domain Eukaryota; kingdom Metazoa; phylum Chordata; class Amphibia; order Anura; family Bufonidae; genus Bufo; species Bufo gargarizans. Next base: position 218,517,089 of record NC_058082.1, on the reverse strand, counting down.
TTTTCCATTTAGTTATGATAGATTTGATGGTGCTTCTGGGGATCATCAAAGATTTGGATATTTTTTTATAACCTAACCCTGACTTATACTTCTCAACAACATTGTCACTTACTTGTTTAGAGAGTTCCTTGGTCTTCATGGCAGTGTTTGGTTAGTGATGCCTCTTGCTTAGGTGTTGCAGCCCCTGGGGCCTTTCAAAAATGGTGTGTATATGTAATGAGAGATCATGTGACACTTAGATTGCACACAGTTGGACATCATGTCACTAATTATGTGTGTACATAAATATGTGTGTATGTGTTTATCTGTGTGTGCGCATACATATGTTTATCTGTGTGTCTATGTGTGTGTATTAGTATGTGAGTGTTTGTGTATCTATATCAACATCTGCTTATTGTGTATAAAGGAGATATTTAGATATGGGTAGTAGTGTGTATATATATATATTGTGACACAGTGAAGGGTATGGTCTGGGAGGACAGGTATTTTCCTCCCAGTGTGTGCTGCTGGGCTGATTTGCAGCCAGGTGGGGTCAAACACAGGACTGGATTTTAAGTGCCGATCCAGGTTTTGACAACACCCAGCTGTCCTTAAAAGACAGCTGGGCTCAGCAGCAAGTTGTCTCTGTGTTTTGTGTGCCGTGCTAAAGGGCTGAGAGCCGCATGCTGGAAAACAGGCCCCCAAAGCCTGCTGTGGACCACTGATGAAAAACTGCTAACAAGGTGAATTTTTTGTTCTGTGGACTTTACATGGTGTGAACGAACACCAAGTCTGTGAACTGTCATTTTGTTTTGCCTTCTGTGTGAATAAACACTGAACTGTTTAAGTAAAAGGCTTTGTGGAGACTTCCGGTTCCGGCGCTGGGATGCGGGCGGCAGCGTGAAGGAGCTCCGGGACCTTTTCACCATAAACTAGATCCCGCTCATCTAAAATCGGCAGGAGGGGGCTGAGACAGGTGCGACCTGGCCCCTGAACTTCCAGTGTCCATAGGTTTATGGACCGATACTTGCTACGGAGCGGCAAAAGGAGGATCTCCAGAGGACAGGGCAGAGCCGTTGTGGACATGCTCGACAAGATGGCGGAAGCGCGCCCCTCTACTCCATCCCCGCTGACGCAAGTGCTGCTAGAAAGCGGTAAGAACGAGGAGCAAGTTGCCCAGCTGAACTCCTCGATGGACATTGACTACAAAAAATTGGCCATAGAGGTGGCCAGGCATTTAGCCCCTGATATCAGAGAAACACTCACCATCACTTTGTCTGCCTCGTTACAGCAGTTGCATGAGGCGGTCGCCCAGCATGATCTGAGGCTGGAGGAACTTGAGCAGAGAGTGTCTAGGGCTGAAAGCGAAGCGGCTGCTTATACTCAAAAAATAAATGAGCTCTCAAAGCAGAATGTGATTCTGTATGATCGGGTAGAGGACCTGGAAAATCGGTCCAGAAGGAGCAATTTGAGACTGTTGGGGCTACCCGAAAATTTTAAACCGCAGACTCTGCTGGATATCTGTGAAAAGGATCTACCCAGGGCTCTGGGATTGGAAGGGCGCTGTAAAGTGGAAAGAGCCCACAGAATTGGCCCAGCTCTAGAGGATCAGCGGGACCGGATGGGTCCGTCTAGAAGCCAAGGCCCTAGGCCGCGTCAGGTTATAATGAAATTCCTGGACTATTGTGACAAGGAAGCCTTGCTGAGAGCGTATAGGGCTAAGAAAGGTCCATTAAAGCTGCTGGGACACTCTGTTTTACTTTTTGGCGACTACTCTGCAGCTGTGGCTAGGAAGAGGAGGGACTTTAGTCACGTCTGCACTTTGCTGCATCAAAAGGGACGCAGGTTCCAGTTACAATACCCGGCAAAGCTGAGGGTGTTGCATCCTAATGGGTCAAGCACGATTTACCATGATCCGGCTACAACTGAAGAATGGATTAAATCCATGCAGAGTCCAGGAGAGCAAGAGGGAGCTGACGAGAGGAGAGGAAGAGGCCCATCAAGAGTGGAGACCACAAGAGATCGGGAACGAAGAAGGGAGAGAGGAGGAGATTCTCCGGAGCCTGGGGCTAGGGGACGAAGATCCTCGGGCCGGAGAGAGGATCCCCACCTGGGGAGATGACTCACATTTCCCAGCTAATCAATGCGAGACTGGTATATCTGCTGGTTAAATAGGACAGCACTGGTCTGTCCATATGTTGGGTTGCAGAGGGTTATGGTTTTACCTGCTGAGTTATACTAGTGCCCGGTGTTAAGTGCTATGTCAATGAAAATGCATGTGTGAGGCGGATGATACCTGATGCAGGGTGGTTGGGTACGGGTGGAAAATGGGGAGACCTCAAGGGGTTACAGCAGGAATGTTCTTTTTCCTAGATAGCTTGGTGGAAGGTTACCCGCAACCCAGAAAAAAAGGGAAGTTTCCTATAGGTGTTGAAAGGGGTGTGTTAGAGGAGGAGGGGGATAGGGAAGTTAAAAGTTAGTGACAGTGTCACAAAATTGTTGGTTATCTAACATTTATCTGTTTGTTCGCCTGTTTACAAGGGACCTCTCTGGGCGCTTTCGGTGAGTGACGCGGACCCCGGACTCGGTAGGTTGTGATAGCATATATCTGCTGGATATATAACGAGTATATAAAAAAAAAAAAAAAAAAGACAGGAACAGAAAATCCAGGGGACGGACATGAAGGAGATATCGTGGAATATCAAAGGGTTGAGATCTCCCCAGAAAAGGTGGATGGTTCTAAGACACCTTAAGAAACTTAAGCCAGATGTGGTTTTCCTACAGGAGACCCATCTTGAGACGCATGATTTTGACAGAATGAAAAAGTTATGGGTAGGGAGAGTTCTTGGGTCCCCGTCACTCAATCGAAAAGCGGGGGTAATAACGCTTATCAATAAGCAATTGAACTGCCAGATTATATCTCAAGATGACGATTCGCAGGGGAGATGGGTACATGCTGTGATACAAGTGCAGAATACGCAATATAGTTTGCACAATGTATACTGCCCTAACACAGGGAATCCTGCCTTCCTAAAGGCCCTGGAATTGAGACTGATAGGTGACGCATGCGTAAACAAGGTGGTTGGAGGTGATTTTAACGCGGTTCTAAATGGGGTGGTGGATAGGAAGAGACATGAAGGAAGATTAGGAGGGGAGACTTCCCAGGATAAATCGTTGCAGCGGTTGTTAGTGGGTGGTGGATTGGTGGATGTCTGGCGTCAAGCCCATCCTGATGACAGTAGTTTTACTTTCTATTCATACTCCCAAAACTCCTGGTCTCGCATAGATTATTTATTGGTGTCCCACAACATGGTACATAGGGTAGAATCATCTGATATAGGAGACCTAGTGATCTCGGACCATGCACCGGTGACAATAGTGGTGAGGGATGATTTCCCTAGAGGCCCTGACTTCATATGGAGATTCCCCTCGCAGCTCTGCGCAAGGGAAGAGTTCCGGGAAAAGCTCTCTATTTGGTGGGAGGAATATAAAGCGGATAATGCTAATCATTTGGACACGCCAAGCCTTTTCTGGAACGCTTCTAAGGTAGTGTTGAGAGGTAGAATCATGGGGTACCTGACAGGTCTTAAAAAGAAGGCTCAAGTTCAGCTGGAAATGGCGAGCCAAAGAGTTGGGATGTCATATACAGAGTTTAAACTAGATCCCACGGACTCAAATAGGAAAAGGTGGTTGGAGGAACGTCAAAATTTTGAACAGTGCATGAGGGAGAAAGAATTATTACGGAGTTCTGAATTTGAGGCTAAGATGTTTAAATATGGCAACAAGTCAGGGAGACTTTTAGCCAATCTGGCGAAAGGTTTGAGGCAACCGCAGTATATAAATAGCTTAAAAAATTCAGCAGGGAACACCATACATAACCCGGCAGAAATTAATTCTATTTTGGGACGTTATTATGAAAATTTGTATAAAGATGGGGAAGGTGTCGACTTGGGTAGCACTCTTCTTGACAGAAATAGATTACCTAAGATGACTGAAGAACAACGACAGGCTTTGAATGCAGAGGTCACAGAGACAGAATTGCAGGGAGTGATAAAGGGGCTGGGTAACTCTAAGGCTCCTGGACCTGACGGTTACACTGGTGAGTACTACAAGGCCTTGTGTGCTCAACTTCTACCGGTGTTGCTGGAGGTGTATAATGACGTGTTTAGGGGCACAACGACCCTGGATGGAACTAACCTCTCCTACATCAAGTTGTTGCCTAAACCTGAGAAAGACCCCTTGCTACCAGGTTCCTATAGACCCATCTCTCTGATAAATGTGGACGCAAAGATCTTGTCCAAGGTTATTGCAGACCGCTTGGCTAAAATAATGCCGTCTTTGATAGGACAGGAGCAGGTGGGTTTCATCCAGGGTCGGGCGGCGGTGACGAACATTAGAACAGTCCTTACCGTTATGGATAGGGTACAACATGATCCGGAGGAGGGAGAGACTCCAGCCATGCTCACTCTAGATGCTGAGAAGGCGTTTGACAATGTTAGGTGGGCATGGCTGGAGGCGGTCCTGGATAAAATGGAGATTACAGGAGCCTTTCGGGGAGTACTGTCACAAATGTACCGCAGGCCACAGGCAAGGGTTTATACACAGGGCTACTTATCCAAACCATTCGACCTGCAAAAGGGGACTCGGCAGGGGTGCCCTCTTTCCCCATTATTATTTAATCTGGCGTTAGAGCCCCTGGCCAGAGAGTTATGTAAGTCTGACCTGTTTGAAGGGATTAGAGTCGGTAAGTCGCGAGTGAAGGCGGCATTGTTTGCTGACGATATTATTCTATTTATGTCAAGGCCACAGGGACAGATAGATAATGTCTTTAGGGCATTGGAGAGTTTCGGGAAGTACTCTGGATACAAAGTAAACATGTCAAAGTGTGAACTTCTGCCGATAGGCCAAAAAAACAGGCTAGGGATAGAGAGAACGGGCGCATTCGGTTCCTTGATAAAATCCCAAATCAAATACTTGGGCATAAAGATTGGACGGACTCCGCATTCCGTTTATCAACTAAATTTCCCACCTTTGCTCACCAAAATTAAAGATGATTTAGTCAGATGGCAGAATCTACCACTATCGCTAATGGGGAGATGTCATTTAATCAAAATGCTAGCAGTATCCAAATTGATGTATCCACTCCAGACCATACCTATACTCCTAAGGCACATGGATGTGAGGAATTTGGAGGGATGTTTTATAAAGTTCATTTGGAGAGGTAAAAAACCAAGGGTCTCATTGAGGAAGCTGAAATTGAGAAGGGAATTTGGAGGGCTAAATGTACCTGACATTAGGGGATATAATTTGGCCTGTTTGAGTAGACACCTGCTGGACTGGTTCAATGAGACTTCCCATTACTCTAACTTGAGGTTAGAAAAGCAGTTGGCGGCTCCCTGGGATTTGAGGGCATTAGTCCATACCAAACTACCTAAACTGCCACGCATAGCTAGATGCTCATTAATACTACGGGATTCCATTATAGCGTGGAAGAATCTTAGAAAGGTGTATAGGTTGCCGTATCAGATATCGAAACATCTCCCTCTACACAATAATCCGGCCTTCAAGCCAGGTCAGTCGGAGAAGTCGTTCCGGGAGTGGAAAATCAAGGGAGTTAAGACGGTAGGCGACTTGTTCCATGTTCAGGAAAATAGATGGGCGACTCTACAGGAACTAATTGATAAGTGGGGGCTGTCGGGATCTGATTTGTTCCCTTATTTACAAGTCATGCATTATTGTAGGAGCCTGGCTATCAATATGGCTGGCGAATGGGCTAGGAATAAATTTGACACATTCATCTCCTCTGGCAATAAGCAATCCATATCGCTTTTATATGGTGGTCTGCGGAGCCATTGGGAAGACACTTTCGCCAAGGGAATATTCGGGAGATGGGGGAACAAATTAGATCTAGAGGAGGTTTACCCTATCGTGAGAAACGGGATAGCAGCTTTGCACAGGTCGGTGGTAAATGAAACAATGAGGGAGACTCACTTTAAAATCATTCATTTTGCCTTGTATGGTTTTGACTTGCCGAGCATTAGTACAAGGCCGGATAGGATAGTGGCATGTCCTAGATGTTCCACCCCCAAGACTGATCTGCTACATGGGCTGTGGAGCTGCTCAAAATTAGAGGATTATTGGAGAATGGTGAGGTCGGTCTTGCGAGAGGGCAGTAATTTTGAGGGGGAACTCGACATCCAATTGGTAATGCTACATGCCAGACAACAGGTGGAGCCAATTGACGGTGCACCGGCGCGGAGTGAAAGCCTCACAGCAGTGGGACATAGGATAGTTCTGGAAGCTAAGAGATGTTTGTTGTCGGCATGGCTTGAAGCAGGGGTACCATCAAAGGCGGAACTGCTGAGACGCCTAAAACATATGCTGCACTTGGAGTGGCTAGTAGCAATAGGTAGGAAGGAAGAGGCCGGGAAGAAACTGTATAAGGCATGGAAAAAATTCATGTTGAACTTCATGGAAGAGGCAGAACTAGCTAGGATTATGAGACCGTTCGCCCTAACAGCTTGGTACCTGCAGGAAGACATTAAGGGAAGGCTAGGTAAGCTTAAGGTCTGTGATCGGTAGAGATATGTGACGGGACTAGCTAGAAGAGACAAAGGAGTGTAGGGATAGGAATGTTACTGGCAAGGAAGACCAAGTTAACGCCCAGAGAGGTGTGTGTATGTGCCCTTGACAGGTTTGCTTTGATTTGATATTAGTATGTTATTAGGCTGGATTGCGGGGGGGGGGGGGGGGGGGAGGGATGGGGAGAAAAAAAAAAGGGGAAAAAATGCATAGTATTGTGTTGTCTATCTTGAACTAAGATGTATCGCATGATATGTGATTTCGCTGAATGATATTGTATTGTCATCTTTCTTTTTGTGATCATGACGCAATACTAATAAACATCTTTGTTAAAAAAAAAGGCTTTGTGGTTGCCTCTATACTGTATCCGCTAAACTGCCTACCAGAGCGAATCCCCACAATTGGTGGAAGATGCGGGCAAACGCAGTGATGCTGGTCTGAAGGCCATAAATTTTTTTCTTTTTTCCCCCCCCCGGGCACGGGTGTATGTCCTATATCAAGCCGGCAAGGATACGACCCGTGTCCCCTGACAAAATGGAGGCGGTCGTGAAAGCCCTCATGGAGGCTAACTTTCAGCAGTGGGAGGCTAACAAACAGCAGCAGGAAAGCAACCAGCTGCTATTACAGCATGTGATGGCGTTACAAGCGGCAGGAGCGTCTCAGAACGTCCACGATGCCCGGAAAGCTGTCCGTGCAGCGATCCCCAAGATGACCCCTGCAGACGACTTCGAGACCTATCTGGCGGTGTTCAAAAAGGTGGCCGTGAGGGAGAAGCTACCCCGAGACCAATGGACTGAGGTCATCACTCCGTTCCTGGCATCCAGACCCCAGCAGGTGTTTTTTGACTTACCAGATGTGCAAGCGGCCGACTACCCGACTGTAAAGGGTGAGATTCTGGCAAGACTGGGGGTGAATGTGTTGGTCCGGGCCCAGCGGGTGCATAAGTGGGAATTTAACCCGGCTGAACCCGCCAGACCGCAGTATTATGATCTGCTACACCGGTTACAAAAATGGCTAGAGCCTAACATACTGAGTCCCACTGCTATGCTGGACCGTCTGTTGGCTGATGTGTTCTGGAGGGCTTTGCCGTACCCTCTTCAGCACTGGATCGGCCTGGTGTCTCCTGGTAATGCGCTAGAGATGGTTGACCTGGCCAGGCGCTTTAAGGCCACCAGAAATCTACAGGGGGGTTCTGTTTGGAGGGGGCCAGTTAAACCACAGAAATCTCCACCCTTGACCGGGCGGTTGGTGCCAGCAAGGCCCGCTCGGGATGTACTCTCTGCAGACCGAGTTCCGATGGTCTGTTAGCAGTATCAAGAGCCTGGTCACATCAGGGCCGACTGTCCGCCTCGGTGGGAAGCCATGGACACTATGGCTACCGGCCCTTAATGTATGCCAGGAGGCTGTGTGCAACCAGTACCCCCGAGACAATAGACAATAGTCACCTGTGCCAGGTGCAAGTGGGAGATACCCTGGCGGTGGCGCTGCTGGACTCGTGGAGCCTGGTGTCACTGGTAAGAGCTGCCCTGGTGCGGCTGCCGAGTATACTGGCCGAAAGGATGGCGTTGTGTGCATTCATGGAGACTTAAATTACTATCCCACCGTCCTAGTGTCCCTATCCACAGTGGCTAGCAGGTGGACTCATGAGGTTGTTACATTATGAACTAATAATTGGGAGAGACTACCCCGGTTTCCCGTCACTGTGGCCTGAGGTGAGAGTCACTGATACCCATGTAGCAGGAGTAGCCCCAATAGAATGGCCTTGCTCAGGGGGAATCCGGAACCCTGGGAACCTGAGGCTGAAGGGCCAGCAGTAGGGGTGGCTGCCACTGCAGTGGGAGGGAGGTAGCCAACCCCACTGAATGTAATCATGGGAGACATGGAGGATTTGCCGACAGGTCCGGAGTTGGCAGACCTCAACATCTCTGGAGACAATTTTGGTACAGCACAGCACCAGAACCCGACTCTATCTTGGGCCTGGGAAAATGTGGTAGTAGTTGAGGGTGAGCCGCAACAACTGGGGGGCAAGTCTATCTTCGCCTGTTTTGTGGTTCAATAGGAGATGCTGTACCGGGTAAATCAACTACGGGGTGAACATTTTGAACAGTTGGTGGTGTCCAAGGCGTATCGCAAGCTCGTGTTGGAGTTAGCCCACCAACATGTTCTTGAGGGACACCTGGGCCAGCAGAAAATGCAGGACCGGATTCTACAGCGGTTTTACTGGCCCAGTGTGTTCAGAGAGGTAGAAGACTATTGCAAGTCTATAACCAGCCCCCAGCCACATTTCCTTAGTCCCCTGGTTCCTCTCCCAATTATTAAGGTTCCATTTAAGCGGATCGTTATGGATCTCATAGGCCCAGTACCGAAGTCCGCTAGAAAGCACCAACACATCTTGGCAGTGCCGCTGAGACATACCTCCGCCAAACTCATAGCCAAAGAGTTAATGGAGATGTTTTCCTGAGTCGGCCTACCTAAAGAGATTTTGACCAACCAGGGGACCCCTTTTATGTCAAATATCATGAGGGAACTCAGTAAACTACTACAGATAAAACAGTTACGGACGTCCGTCTATCAACCGCAAATGGATGACCTGGTAGAGAGGTTTAACCACTTGCCATCTGGGCCATTTGCCCCCTTCCGACCAGGCCTAATTTTGCAAAACTGACATATCTCACTTTATGTGGTAATAACTTTGGAACGCCTTTACTTATCCAAGTCATTCAGAGATTGTTTTCTCGTGACACATTGTACTTCATGATAGTCATAAATTTGAGTCAATATATTTCACCTTTATTTATGAAAAAATCCCAAATTTACCAAAATTTAAGAAAAATTCTCAATTTTCTAAATTTCAATTTCTCTGCTTTTAAAACAGAAAGTGATACCTCATAAAATATTTATTACTTAACATTCCCCATATGTCTACTTTATGTTGGCATCATTTTGGAAATGTCATTTTATTTTTTTAGGACGTTAGAAGGCTTAGAAGTTTAGAAGCAATTCTTAAAATTTTTAAGAAAATTGCCAAAACCCACTTTTTAAGGACCAGTTCAGGTCTGAAGTCACTTTGTGGGGCCTACATAGTGGATACCGCCATAAATGACCCCATTGTAGAAACTACACCCCTCAAGTTACTTAAAACCGATTTTACAAACTTTGTTAACCCTTTAGGTGTTCCATAAGAATTAAAGGAAAATGGAGATCAAATTTTTTTTATTTCACTTTTTGGGCAGATTTTCAATTTTAATCCAATTTTTTCTTTAACACATCGATGGTTAACAGCCAAACAAAACTCAATATTTATTACCCAGATTCTGCGGTTTACAGAAACACCCCACATGTGGTCATAAATTGCTGTATGGGCACATGGCAGGGTGCAGAAGACAAGAAACTCCACGTGGTTTTTAGATGCCATGTCCCATTTGAAGCCCCCTGATGCACCCTTACAGTAGAAACTCCCAAGAAGTGATCCCATTTTGGAAACTAATCCCAGTTTAATTGCTACTATTTTTGGGTACATATGATTTTTTGATCATTCATTATAACACATTTTCTGAGGCAAGGTGACCAAAAAATGGGTTGTTTTAGCACCGTTTCTATTTATTTATTTTTACAGCGTTCACCTGAGGGGTTCAGTCAAGTGACATTTTTATAGAGCAGATTGTTACGGACGTGGCAATACCTAATATGTATACTTTTTCCTATTTATTAAAGTTTTACACAATAATAGCATTTTTGAAACAAAAAAATTATGTTTCAATGTGTACATGTTCTGAGAGCTATAGTTTTTTTATATTTTGTGAAAGATTTTCTTATACAGGGGCTAAATTTTTGTGGGATGAGGTGACGGTTTTATTGATACCATTTAGTGGGACATACACATTTTTGATCACTTTTTGTGATGTAAGGTGACAAAAATTGCTTGTTTTGACACAGTTTATTATTTTATTTTTTTACGGTCTTCACCCGAGGGGTTAGGTCATGTGATATTTTTATAGAGCTGGTTTTTACGGACGCGGCAATACCTAATATGTATACTTTTTTTTATTTGTTTCACTTTAACACAATAATAGCATTTTTAAAACCATAAAAATGATGTTTTAGTGTCTCCATGTTCTAAGAGCTATAGTTTTTTTTATCTTTTGAGATATCGCATATCCTCGTTCCTCGACTGTATAACACCTGAACACCCTATAATAGTGAGGGGACATGACCACCGGCTCCCTACACTTGATACGGAGGGAGTCAGGGTCACCTGGGATCCAGCAAACAGGAAAATACAAATGAATGAACAAAACTTATCTGTAGAAGACTCAGTAGTAGCATCCAACATGCACACACTCCAGGAAGTTGTATAAACCGCAAAGTGATGCAGTATGGGAAGGGATTTAAAGGGATGCAATCAGTGCAACTACATGATAGCTGAGAGAGGGTAACGAGATGAGAAAATGAAAGCAAAACAAAAGGAACCTCAAGGAGGAGGTTCTGAAGGATGTCTGTCAGAGCTTCTCAGATGTCTGGTGGTGACAGGTGGTGTCTAAAGATGGGAGGGACTGGGATCTTCTACTGCCCTATCTCATGTTCACAGTGCTAAAGGTGCCCCTTCGTACTGCTATATGGCCCACATTCATGTGGTCTGTTGGACATAGCCAAAGAGGCGTGGGAACAACAACCCACACCGCATAAAAGTGTGATTGAGTATGTCAAGAGCGAATGGAGACAGTGTTGCCACTGGTTAAGGAACATATGGAGGCAGCTCAGAAAGCCCAGAGTAGAGTCTATAATACCCTGGCTCAGGTTCAGAATTTTAACCCGAGTGATCGGGTTTTGGTTCTGGTATCGACCTTGGACAGTAAGTTCCTGGCCAGGTGGCAGGGGCCCTACAAGGTACTTGAGAAAGTTAGAGAGGTAAATTACAAGTTACCCCAGCCAGGGCGGAGAAAGCCGGAGCAGATTTACCATGTTAATTTACTAAAACCTTGGAAAGATAGGGAGACCTGTACTGAAGACAGCCCATGGCCGGGTTTTCTAGCGAAAGAGCTTCCGGACCCTCTGTCTGATGCAAGGGAAGAGGTTGCCACAGTAAAAATTGCTGATAGCCTCTCCTCTAAACAGGCTCAGTAGGCCAGGGAGTCCATTAGTCGGAACACGGATGTGTTCTCGGACCTCCCTGGACGCACTTCCACAATCCGGCATGACATTTTCACTGAACCTCAGCAAAAGTCCAGTTAAAGCCATACCGGGTACCCGAGCCTCGGCGACAAGCTATCTCGGAGAAAGTGCAGCTAGACATCATCGAGGAGTCAAAAAGTGAATGGGGCCAGTCCGATAGTATTAATACCCAAGCCGGACAGGAGGTTACGATTCTGTAACGACTTGCGCAAACTTAATGAGGTTTCCAAGTTTGACGCATATATCATGCCCCGAGTGGATGAGCTTATTGAGAAGTTAGGTCAAGCCCGGTATTTCTGTTTTGGACCTCACCACTGGCAGGTACCCTTGACAGAGGCTGCCAAGGAGAAAACAGCTTTCATCACACCAGAGGGGCTGTATCAGTATAAGGTATTACCCTTTGGTCTACATGGCGCTCCCGCCACGTTTTAAAGGATAATGGACATTGTACTCCGTCCACATCATCAGTATGCTTCGGCGTACCTGGACGATATCTTTATCCACCGTACCGACTGGGAAAGTCACCTACACAAGGTACAGACTGTGGTGGACTCCCTTAGGAAGGCTGGCTTGACCGCTAACCCAAAAAAGTGCGCAATAGGGTTAGAAGAGACTAAATACCTTGGGTATGTCATTGGACACAGAGTCATCAAACCCCAAGTAAACAAAATAGAGGCCATACGGAATTAGCACCGACCTATCACCTCTAGGCAAGTAAAGTCGTTCCTAGGGTTGGTGGACTATTACATGAGGTTCGTCCCCCACTTTGCTACGATAGACGCGCCATTAACAGGACTTTTGAAGGGGCATAAGTCCATGATGGTTCGCTGGGATGATCAGGCAGAAGAGTCGTTCTCCGCTTTGAAGTCGACCCTGTGTGGATCCCCAGTTTTGCAGGAATTTATAGTACAGACTAATGCCTTCGAGGTGGACCTTGGTGCTGTACTGTCCCTGGAAGTCAACGGGGAGGAGCATCCCGTTGTCTTCCTCAGACGTAAGCTCACCCCGGCTGAGACCAGGTACAGTATAGTGGAGAGAGAGTGCCTGGCTATCAAGTGGGCACTCGAGTCTCTCCGCTATTATTTGTTGGGGAGAAAATTCCGCTTGGTGACCGACCACTCCCCTTTCAGGTGGATGAGCCAGGCCAAAGACAGAAATGGCCGGGTCACCCGATGGTTCCTGTCCCTACAGAACTTTCCATTTACAGTAGAACACAGGACAGGCCGGTTACAGGGAAACGCAGATGCCCCGTCCCGGGTACATTGTCTGGCGAGTGTTCACCCCCTCAGGGTTGAACAAAGGGGGGTATGTGACACAGGGAAGGGTATGGTCTGGGAGGACAAGTATTTTCCTCCCAGTGTGTGCTGCTGGGCTGATTTGCAGCCAGGTGGGGTCAAACACAGGACTGGATTTTAAGTGCCGGTCTGAGTTTTGACAATACCTAGCTGTCCTTAAAAGACAGCTGGGCTCAGCAGCAAGTTGTCTCTGTGTTTTGTGTGCCGTGCTAAAGGGCTGAGAGCTGCATGCTGGAAAACAGGCCCCCAAAGCCTGCTGTGGGCAGCTGATGAAAAACTGCTAACAAGGTGAATGTTTTGTTCTGTGGACTTTCCATGGTGTGAACGAATACCAAGACTGCGAACTGTCATTTTGTTTTGCCTTCTGTGTGAATAAAACACTGAACGGCTTAAATTAAAGACTTTGTGGTTGACTCTATACTGCGTCCGCTAACCTGCCTACCAGAGCGAATCCCCACAATACTGTATATATATATAAAAAAAATAGAGCACTTCTACTCCTATGCAGATATTAAGGACACTGATACGGCAACAGATACTTGTTTAAAAGGAAAAAAAAAATGTTTTTTACTATTGAAGACCTGTCCTCTGGAGCAGAGAGGATTTGCTGTGGAGCCCAGTCAGTTCTAGCTATGCCCCTGCACTTATTATTATAATAATTAATATCCTTCAGATAACTGTTTTCCCTAAAATAAAAATGGGAGTTTTATCTCTCTGTATTGACTGTTACACATGAACAATATTTTGTATTTAAAGGATATGTGTCCTCAGAAAATAATGACCCATTGCTTAAATGACATTTTTAAGGTTAACATATTTTTTAAAGAATTTTTGATAATGTTATTTTAAATTTTCCATGTCACTATCTATATTTAAACAAAACCCATACATTTCTGCAGTTTTTGCACTGGCCACTAAGCCTAAAAATAGGTGTTGTGTCTTGATCGATACAGATCGCTGTAATGCAATTACATATTAAGGGTGTATTAGATACCCCGATGCTGCAGACGATTGTCGGGAGGGAACCGTTCCCTCCCAGCAGTCATCAGATAGCTAGCGGAGGACAATGCTGCTATTACATGCATTGATGTCCTCTGTGGTATGGGGAGGAGTGATCGCTATGCAATCGTTCGTCCCCATGCAGGGCAGCAGTGTGCCAGTGGCAGATAGCTATTACACAGTGAGATTTCCCGCCTGCACCATTGTTATCTGTAAAGGTCACAAAGCATGCCTAGAAAACTGTCCTATAGAAGTCAATAGGGTCCCCTCCTGACTATTGTATCTATGGCTCTTGGGGCTGCTATAAAGCAATTTTCTTAATGCTGTTTAAATGCTGTTAAGAACCGCTCAGGCAATATGGCTGCCCCCGTAATCATGTTTAGTAAAAATAATAAAAAAATAATCTACAATCAGAAAATAAAATCAGTTTAGATAAAAAGGAGATGTGTCACTATCAGGTTTTATCTAGTAGATAACATTTTTGATGACACATTTCCTTTAATTCTCAAAAAAGAAAAAACATTAGCAAAAAAAAAAAAAAAAAAAGCTTTCTATGGGAGTTAAAAAAAGAGCCCTTTTTGACGGAAGAGTCTCTAATAGACGGCTAACCTTGACTGGTGGCATGTACTGTACATAAAAAATTTCCAGAAGCACCCTATCCCTGCGTAATCCTCCAGCAGCTGATGATTCTTGGTCCTGGCACACGAGGTAGCCAGCTTCTGTTCTGCTATGTAAACCTTCTGAAATGAGCCCAGAGCCTTAATGACAAACTGAAACCTATTTATAAGTAACGCATTTCGACGGCAGATAAATTATTTCTTTCTGATTTTATTTTAGGAGTTGAAGTTGTTTCCCTTTTTCACGACTCTTTGGTTAATGCAACACCAAGGAAACAATTTGTCTTTTTTTTCCCAGGGCTGGAAAACAAGCGCCTTGTTACTGCCTACTCATGCTTTGTGTCTGACCACTGCTTAGCCCTCTCATGTATGCAGCTGCACACATCCTTCAAAACAATTAAATCACCCCGGTGTGCTCTGGGACGGCGCACCAGCCAGCATTATGTGAGCAGTTTGCCTCTCCTGCTAACTGTTATTGACAAATCCATCAAAGGCAGTGATGCATTGGCTTCCACCTTCTCGGAGAAGGACACTAGGGCAACAGTGACATGCTGTCACCGTGGTAACTGCTGCTAAAGTGAGCAGCCTGCTGGGATTGGTGACCTCTCTTGGCAGCGTGCCTAGACAAGGTAGCACTGGCGTGGCAGCCATAGAGCAGAGACCCAGAGGAGCAGCCTTGTGCCCTTTCATTGATTCATTAGGCTTTAAAACTATTGATTGCTCCAATTTGCAGGAATTTATATATTGATTGAAGACTGATTAACATTTTGCACCAG
Source organism: Bufo gargarizans (assembly GCF_014858855.1). NCBI lineage: Eukaryota > Metazoa > Chordata > Amphibia > Anura > Bufonidae > Bufo > Bufo gargarizans. Next base: position 218,501,669 of record NC_058082.1, on the reverse strand, counting down.
AGAGGCTCGATAGGCGCTTGTAACAGCCTTTAATGATTAATTGACTTTTATTATTTCATCTCTCCGTTGTCAGAAATCTTCTGAACTGTGGACAGGCTCATTCCCAAGATGCCTCTCAAGTGGCGTAGGGCAGTGATTGAACACCTAGGAAATTAGTGTCCTTGCCGTCCCATTTTATGAGAGATAAATGCTATGACATTTAATTTAGGCCAGATTCTAGAAGATCATTTTGCAATTTAATCATAAACAGGTAAATATTCCAGGCTGCGCATTTACAAGCGCCGAGACAGGCAGCTTTCCAAAAAGAAATGAAAAGAAATGGCAAGTAGCATTTATTAAAAATCTGGTGCTTGCTCATGCATGGAATTAATTGTAAGGATTGCATATTGTTTCATTATAAATCATGCATGGATTCTTAAAAAGCACCTATTTCCTAATTAGACTGAAGGCAGACATTTTGGGCAGAAGCAATATCCATAGGAATAAAGCTGATCACTTTACCAGGATCAGAAATGTTTTAAAGCTAGAGATTAGCGAATCGATTGTAAACTAATCAGATTTGTTACGAATTTCACAAAAATTCATCAGAACATTTTTGATTCGTTTTGGTAAAATCTCATTAAAATGGTTACCAAGCCAGGGGCGTAACTACCATGGTGGCAGACCATGCGACTGCTATGGGGACCAGGGCAAAAGGGGGCCCAGTCTTAGTTGGGATTATCTCCTCTTCTACTGGAGGTGAGAACTTAGTCAGGACTCGACCATCTAAAGGAACAACTTTGAGGAAATGAGGCAGTGAGAATAATGGCCCAAGGGTCATTAAAAGGGGTTTAGGCTGAAAATGTTCTGTCCTGTTTGGGGGGCCTGGTTTGATCCTTGCTATGGGGCCCTTACTTCTCTATGTATGCAACTACACCCAACGTTATTTTACTGTGATAATTGATGGGGAAAACTACAAGGGAGAAAGAAGATGTAGAATCACAAGACACTGTGAGAAAGTAGGGGGAAAGGCTTGCCCTAATTGGTTCAAAAGCTGACAGGCAGCCCTGATCAGCCAATCAGGGGCAGAATTGAAAAAGGTCCTTTGCTGAGAATGTCATAGAATGACATTCGGTGTTCAGCTTCTGACCTGGAAGGTTGTGTTATGGCAGTGTCTGACAAAATGCTATTGGAAACATTTGCAACTAATGTAGTGTGATAGGAACACTATAGGGAGAGAGCAGGGAGAGAATAGGGAGCGATAACTGGGTATATAACAGGGAATTTGATTAACGAAACAAGAGCTTTAGGAAAAGCTTCGAAGGAGTGAGATGCTGGTCACCCTATTGTGTGCTGGAGGCTAGTTCTGCTCTACAAAACCCGCTGCATAAGAAAGTAATTTTCCTGCATATAAACAGACAGCTCTTTTAAAAAAATAATAATAATCAGTTCATAGGCTATTTTGGCACCAACACCACAATGACAAATGCTGTAATTGTTCATATTTTTTCTGAAAACTATTTCATTGTACTATACCTGTGTTATTCAATGCGTTGCAAATGGCTCCAAGATAACAGGTACTATTGGGAGCGCCAATAGTAATAGCAAAACTGCAATAATGCAATTTTTATACTTGTGGCGTGTTATTAAATGCATTCCATATTGCTGCAAGCAGGGCCGCACCGCCAGTTAGGTGAGGTGAGGTGATCACTCATCTCCATAGTCATCTGTATCGATGTCCTCAGGACAGCGATACAGATGGATGCTGCGGGACAAGGGAAAAGCATCTCCCTTCCCCGTTCCTTTGATAGGCTGTAGGCATTAGGCCGCCTGAGCCGTACAGCGCCAGACATAGGCAGGAAGAGGCCTGCATCGCATCGCTGCCAGTCTGATGGAGGTAAGTATGGGAGTTTATTTTTTATTATTTTATATGGGGGCACTAAGGGGGCATCTACTGAGGCCACAAATAGGTATTTATATATTGGGGGCTCTGTATAGGGGCATTTTATACTGGGACACATTATGGTGGATGCTATGGGGAAGGGGGAGAGGAGTACTATGAGGTCATCTATGGGGGGCACTAAGAAGGGGTATTTTATACTTGCAAATTATGGAGGACACTGAGGGCATTTACTGGGGCACTATATAGGGATATTTTATACTGGTACATTATGGGGGGCACTAGGAGGAAGGGAGAGAGGAGCACTATGGGGGCATTATATAGGGGTATTTTATACTGGCACATTATGGGGGGCACTATGGGGACATTAGCTCAACTGGGGGCATTAAAAGGGGGTATTTTTGAACTGGCACTCATTATTAGGAAGCATTTTTTGTACTGTCACATTATTAGGAGAATTATTACTACTGGGGGGCATTATGGTGGGCTTTGTTACTACTGGGGGTCTATGGGGAACATGATTACTAGTATGGGCACTATGGGAGCATTATTACTTCTGTGGCACAGTGGGGACATGTTTGGGGCACTGTAGAAGCACTATTACTACCATGTGTGCTCTAGCAGAGAATTATTACTATTGGTTAGACTTTTGGGAGCACTATTACTGTGGGGGCACCTTGGCACAGTATCAGAAAATCCTTGCTGATCCACGCCTGACTCATATTTTTATAAAGGTCAGTTTCTCTACATTTTTGACAGGCAAGTTCTCCTTGCGGTAACTATGGCCCCCGCCGCATTAAACACCCGCTCTGATGTCACACTGCTGGCCAGGCAGGAAAGTTTGTCCAGGGCAAACTCGGCCAGTTGCGGCAACAAATCAACTTTGGCTGCCCAGTAGTCCAGGGGATATTCAATGTGAGGTGGCAGGGTGCACTCCAAGTATGCCACAACCTGCTGGTTCAGGTTCTGCTCTATTTGTATCTGCTGCTGGTCAGTAGTTTCTTCAGTAGGCGGGTGAAGAACACTGTTCATCAGCGACTCTGGACTTAAGTTGCTGCTGATGGAGTACTGCTCCTGAGCCCCCACCCACCCATGGCAGTGGAGCGTAAGCACAGAGGGCCCCCCGGTCAGACCTGCGTTAGGATGGTCGATGGTGCACAGAGGCAACGGTCAACTGACTACATAGGACGTCTCGATAGTAGTTCAGTTTGTCCTCCCTCTCAGCGGGTGTTAAAAAGACCCCCATTTTGGGCAGGTAGTGAGGGTGTAACATGGTGGAGAGCCAGTAGTCATCTGTCTGGTGAATGGTGGCGATTTGGCTCACACTAGGCAAGCAAGTAAGCATGCATCGGGCCATTTGCACATGTGACTCGGAGGGACTCCCTGCCTCCATCTCCACTGCATACTGCCACGGTGTGTCTGGGTCCTCTGCCTCGTCTTCCTCATTGCCCTGTAGCTCCTCTGGCTGCTCCTGCTCTCCTGTCACCTGTGTAGAAAAACCACCCGTTTCTCTACACATTGCTTGTGCTCGAATGTCTTCCTCCTACTCCCCCTCCTCCTCTAGTTTAGCCCCCACAGTGCGCGTGGCTGTGAGATGTAGTCACCACATCTCCTGTCCCTGGCCAGCCAGATTTAGCAGCATCTGTTCAAGGACATGAATCAGTGGAATGATGTTATTCATCCTGCAGTTCTGGCGACTGACAAAGTGGCCTCCTCAAAGGGTCTGAGCAAAAGGCAGGTGTCACGCATGAGCTGCCACTAGCTAACATCGAAGTTACACAGGGAAGTACCTCTGTCTGCCTGTATAATCCAGAAATAGTTTATGGCGTTTCACTGTTCATATAGTCGGTCCAACATATGGAGGGTGGAATTCCAACGGGTGGAAACATTGCATATCAGCCTATGTTGGGGGATGCTGTTCTGCCGCAGCAGCTCAAAGAGGGTGTGCTTAGCGGTGTACGAGTGGCTGAAGTGCATGCAAAGTTTCCTGGCCATTTTCAGAATGTCTTGCAAATAGGCAGAAGACTTCAGGAACCTCTTTACAAGCAGATTGAACACGTGCGCCATGCAGGGCGCATGGCTCAGCCCTCCTTAATGCAGCGCTGACACCATGTTTTTCCCGTTGTCTGTCACCATGGTTCCGATTTTGAGTTTTCGAGGAGAAAGCCAGGATTCCATTTCTTGATGAAGGATTTGGAGCAGGTCCTCCCCTGTGACTCCATTTGCCCAGGCAAACTAGGTGCAGAACAGCATGACACCGCCTTGCCCTGCATATGTGGAATGCTGATGAGGCACTCTGAATTGTCCCTGCAGTGGAGGCTGAGGACACGGAGGATGAGGAGGCAAAGGCGGACATTGTCACAGGACCAACGGTGTGAGAAAGTGGAGGCGGAAGCAGTGTCACCTGGCCAAGTTGCTGGTGTGGCTGGGCAGGAACCACATTTACCCAGTAGGCCGTAAAGTACATATATTGTCCTTGACCGTAGTTACAGCTCCACACGTCGGTGCTGCCGTGCCCTTTGACAGACACCGACAGGCTCAAGGACTGGCCCACCTTCTGTTCTATATGTGTGTGCAGGGCTGGTATTGCCTTTTTGGCAAAGAAATTACGGATTGGGACTCTCAACCTCAGCTCGGCACAAGCCATCAGTTCTCTGAAAGGTGCAGAGTCCACTACTTGGAAAGGGAGGGACTGCAGCACCAGCAGCTTGGCCAGGAGCACGTTCAGCTTCTGCGCTGTTGGATGAGTGCATGCATACTGTTGTCTCTTGGCAATCGCTTTAGTAATCGATTGCTGATGGAATGATTGACGAGGAGTAAGAGGGCAAGGAGCAGGAGCATCGGGACCAGCAGATGATGGGAAGGACAGACAGCTCCCTTTGGCTAAGGTGATGGACTCTTGACTGCATGAAATTGGGTGCATGACACTGGATGATGCAGCGGTTGCTGCGGCAGGCTGGACCACCACATCGGAGCCACGGTTCTCCCAGACCACTTTATGGTGACGCTGCATGTGTTGACACAGGGCTGTGGTGCCAACACTGGCACCCTGGCCACGCTTCACCTTCTGCCCACAAATCCAGCAAATGGCCATGTTTCCCTCCTCTGGAGGCCTAACAAAAAACTGCCACACCGCCGAGTATGGCATTTTCCCACCAAATTTCCACGCTGACTGCTTGCTACTGCTGCCTCTGTGAACCCCTGGACTTCTACTTTCCAGGCCGATAGGCTCCTACAAAGCGGGTGGTCTACCCTGGGCATGTTTGGCTCCCGACCTCCCACTGCTGGCACCCTGCTGACTCACAGCCTTGCTGCCACCCTCTGGCTCAGCCGCTGCCTTAGGTGCAAGCTGCCACTCTCTTCTCCTGATGATGAAGCCCCTTCTTCACCCAGCTCCCCTTCTTCACCCGGCTACATCATCATCATCATCCGCTACTGTCTGCACGTTACTGATGCCCCCCTCAACGGTCTCAGGGCCAGGAGCCTGACTGCTCGCAACACCTGCTCCCACTTAACTCTTCTCATCACTACTTGGCCTCCTACTGGAGGAAGCGGCGGCTGTCTCCTCCAGATCTTGGCTGGGCAGTAGCTGCTGACTGTCCTCTAGTAGCTCATCCTCGCTGTAAAGTGGAGCCAAGCCTACCGCATATTATACTTCTCACGCTGAGGGAACTGAAAATGACAGAGGAAGGTTCTGGACAGTTTGGGGCACAGGGCCTGCTCCTAGGCCATGCCAACTAAGCATTGTGTCAGAGGAACACACCGACTCTTTGGTTGGGGTGTCTGATGTCACTTGCGACAAACTCAAAGACCGAGTCAACCATTCAAGCACCGCTGGGTTGCTGGTCAAAACATGACCGCTAGATGACACCGGGAGCTCAAGCCTCTCGCTGTGACTCCTGCTGCCACCCCCCCTTCTTCTGCCTGCGACAGTAAAATTTTTGCCATTGCTCGTTCCCTTTGAAGGGCCTGTCTGTCACCTGTCTGTCTGACATACTGATAAAAGAATTAAATTAAAATTAAAATAATACCCCCCAAAGTAGGCTGTAGTACAATGTTACTTCACCGCTGAACGGCAATTAAGACATATACAGTATATATTTTTTTCTGATTAATAAACCCCCCCCCCCCCCAAAAAAAAACAAAAAAACACAATACACTGCAGAATGGCAATTAAGACGTATTCTTTTTTCCTATTTCTACACCCCAAAAAAAAGAAATACAACAATCACAATTCTCTGCAGAACGGGTGATGGGACTTACGTATATTTTCTTTTTCTACACCACGTAAATGGCTGTAGTACAATATAACTTCATAGCTGAATGGCAATTATGACATATTTTTCCCTTTTTTATTTCCTATTAATACACCCCCCCCAAATCAAAGCACAATGGCTAATGGGACGTACGTATCTTTTTTATTAATACACCCTGTAAATGGCTGTAGTACAATATAACTTCACCACTGAACCCCACTGCAGAACGGGTGATGGGACTTGCGTATATTTTCTTTTTCTACACCACGTAAATGGCTGTAGTTCAATATAATTTCACAGCTGAATGGCAATTATGACATATTTTTTTCTTTTTTTTTTCTGTTAATACACCCCCCAAAAAAAGTTAATGTAAAATCAATGCAGAACAGCCAATAGGACATCCGTATCTATACTATTAATACTCCCCGTAAATGGCTGTATCACGGAACTTGCACTCCAATCACAAGCAAGGTTTGCTGGAATTAGTGAAGTATCTTATAGTGCAAACAACCTAAAAGCAATTTGGATCCCCAATAAGTGCAACAAGGTGTAATAGAATCGCTCCTATTGCACCCTGTTCTCCTTTTATAGCGTAGATAATGCCTCCTTGTCCTTTCCCCACACCTTGACTAAGCACATGGAAAATGGCAGAATCCAAAATGGCTGAGGGTATATGTAGGGCTGTGACATCACAGGGGCTGGCTGCTGATTGGCTGCATGCATGGCATTGCGGGTGATCCCTCATTCCCAGAGTTCTTTGCTCCATGTCCTAACACGTGCAGCAGCCATTTTATTCGGTGCAAATTGAATAGTTCCTGAAATTCGGATAGAATTCCACTTCATCAACTTCGATTTGCTCATCTCTAATTGTTATAGCTATGTAAGAGGATGTACTGCTGCATCAGACTGTATAATTCTAAGTCATTTAATTGCTAAAAAATTGCATTGTTATACCCATGATATAATTTAATGCATATTTTGCATTATCGCATAAGACATTTTACTGCAAAAATGCATTGTTATACTCCAAATTTTGAATGGATAATTCGAAGACATTTTACCACAAAATTTGTATTATTACTAAGTAAATTGTCAATACCAGTGTGCGGTGTGTTTGTAGAAGGGGAGGGACATTTAATTGTGCCTCTGTCTTGCTAGTACCATTGAATAATCTGTATAGCAAACCAGTAACTTATTTATAGGCCTCATAATAAAATGCATGTAAAATGGAAGAGTGCTAAACAAAAGATCCGGGCTTCATCATCTGAGAGTCAGAATGCATGTAGTAGCAGCAGTATCAGCCACCCAGCCAGTAGTAGTTGCAGGTCACAGTTTTCTCTGGCATCTGATAGGTGCCACATTATTTTTGAGAACAAAGAGGATGAGATTGTGGACTGGCTCACTCCTCCTCTTAGTCACAGCTGGATGATGTGGATGTCACCGCTGAGTCTGAGTGCTAGGGGTCACAGCATTCCTCCTTCTCCTGTTGCAACCATAGAGAAGTCTTTTAGTTGCATCCATTCTGACAGGGTCAAATCTGTCTGACATGTACACAGACCCTTACTGTCAGTACATAGTTTAGAATATGCCAAAATAGGCTAATTTGCCAACCATGTATAAATCAGCATACCTCTTTTTTGCAACCTGTGTGACCTAGGAGTGACATAGCATACTGTTACAAAATTTAAAACTATCTGCTGGAGGTACATACAGTATATGTTGGGAGTATTTTCAGAATTTTCTGACATATATATGTCTCAAAAGACCTCAAAAACAATATAAATAGAACCTATACATTTTTTATAAAGAAACATTAGAGTTCACAGTTCCAATGTCAACAATTACTGGTACTGGTTCTGCTTTTTCAGATGTGGAAGCATATACAAGTGCGCTGAACAAAAATTTAAACGCAACACTTTTGGTTTTGCTCCCATTTTGCATGAGCTGAACTCAAAGATCTGTAGCATTTTCTACATACACAAAATACCCATTAATCTCAAATATTGTTCACAAATCTGTCTAAATCTGTTAGTGAGCACTTCTTATTTGCCAAGATAATCTATCCCACCTCACAGGTGTGGCATATCTGGTGTGGCCATCATTTTCCTCACGCAGTGCAACACATCTTCGTCACATAGAGTACATCAGGTTGTTGATTGTGGCCTGTGGAATGTTGGTCCACTCCTCTTCAATAGCTGTGCGAAGTTGCGCAATATTGGCAGGAACTGGAACACGCTGTCGTATACGCCGATCCAGAGCATCCCAAATATGCTCAATGGGTGACATGTCCGGTGAGTATGCTGGCCATGCAAGAACTGGGATGTTTTCAGCTTCCAGGAATTGTGTAAAGATCCTTGCAATATGGGGCCGTGCATTATCATGCTGCAAAATGAGGTGACTGGTCGTGGATGAATGGCACAACAATGGGCCTCAAGCTGCCATGGTTAGAAGAAACACAAAAAAAAAATGCAATGCAGCAACACTCTGCAAACCAATTAAAGTACAATAATGTCATAGTAATAGAAAATATTCTGGTGCTAATGTTACACTTATTTTGCAAATTTGAGACTCTTGGCAAATACATTTTGTACTAAATTATTTGGGCTCGTCTGCCACAAGTCAAGGTGCTCTCTGTAAGACGGGAACCTAACACTAAATGCTACCTGTTATGTGCCACAACGGCCACCATAAAATTTCACGGAGTGCAGGTTCCACATGCATGCTGGGTCCACTCTGCTTTTTATCATTTTTGGTGCCAAAATGGCCTCCATTAAATTCAGGGAATGCAGGTACCAACATGCATGCAGAGCCCACTCTATACCTCTCCTGGTGCCAGACTTGCTTTTCGGATGCAATGCGTTTTTCACTGAAGCCTCGTTCACTTCTATGGGGCCAGGGCTGCGTGAAAAACGCAGCATATAGAACATGCTGCGTTTTTCACGCAACGCAGAACCGATGCGTGAAATAAAACGCTCATGTACACAGACCCATTGAAATGAATGGGTCAGGATTCAGTGCGGGTGCTATGCGTTTACGCCACACATTGCACCCTTGCGAAAAACTTGCTTGTGTGAAAGGGGCCTTAGAGGATCGAGTTCAGGCCAGAGGAGCTGGTGGGGGAGAGGTTTACTAGGGGAATAGTAATTTTAGGTAGCTTGATAAGCCTACCAGAAAAGATGTGTTTTTAGGGCACGTTTGAAGGTGTAGAAGTTGCGAATTGACCTAATATTCCGGGGTATAGTATTCCAGAGTAGGTGCAGCTATTTCACCTCTTATTTCATGGTGCACCCCAAGTTTTGTAATGTTATTAGTTCTTATGACTGTAGCTGTTAGGCCTCTTGCACACGACTGCATGCCCTCCGAGATATACGGTTTGTGAGCGGGCCATACTGTATGGCCCGGAGTGGCATTGCTCATGCGCACAGGAAAGGGTAATGCTGAACCCTTCAGATCCAGTGGTTACTAACCTCTCTAGCATTGTCCTAGCTAAAACGTCCTGTTTCCTTCCTGCACTCATCATACAGATGAGCGCATGGAAAGACAGAGAGAACTATGCAGCTATAGTTGCATGGCTGCAATGGTTTCTCTATGATCGGGCAGAGAAATATAGGAATGCTTTGCTTGATCAGCCGTACTGTGGTAAAAGCGATATGTGGGCACCCCTGGCTTAGGAAACTCTCTATATTTTGAAGTTTATATTTAAAGTCCATCCTCTTGCTGCGCCCCGCTGTTTACAACTTGAAATTCCAGGGTATTTCAGAACAGCAGCAACTTCCCATAATGCAGTGCATTTTCAACATGTTTTGAAGTGTTGACGCCCAGTTGACCTCTCCCTCAGCAGGAAATCTCACACCTTCCACCCTCCACTGCTGCCTCGTCTGAATGGCACCTCCAACACAGGCTCGATTTCAGAAGCATCCTGCTTGTGGATTGAAAGGTATGGGAATAAGCTTGTGAAGCATGTCATAAACATCCAGCGCATGAGCCGACGCTTCCTGGAGGTTGGAGGGGCAGACTGTGAAGTCAGTTCCCCAGCCCACAGTCACGTCTGATTGACATCATGACCATTCTGTAAATAATTCTATCACAGGGCATGGCTGAGTGCAGGAGTGGTCACGTGATGAGTCCCCCGTTCTCTTGAATTAGGGCTCATGCACACGACCGTGCCGTTTTTTGCGATCCGCAAAAAACGGATGCTGCCCGTGTGCCTTCCGCAATTTGCGGAACGGAACAGGAGGCCCATTATAGAGATGGCTATTCTTGTCCGCAAAACAGACATAGGACATGTCTCATAATTTTTGTGGGGTCACAGAACGGAGCAACAGATGCGAGTAGCACACAGAGAGCTGTCCGCATCTTTTGTGGACCCATTAAAATAAATGGTTTCTTATACGGACTGTATACGGAATCAAAATATGGTCTGTATACGGAATGCAAAAAACGTTTGTGTGCATGAGCCCTTAGGTGGTTTAAGCAGCACAATTATATTAGCAAGTTAGAATTGGCAGTAGAGGCACAATGATAGGGAAAACATTTTTCTATAAACCACCATTAGTAGGTCAAAAAGTGGCTGAGCACAGTCATATTAATATTTTGGGCTAGAAGTGTTAAGCTATGAGTCAATACAATTATCTAATAAATCTTCAAAGCATCACCCAATAAATGAAAATACACATGTGATTAAATGAGCTTCAGCATTTTTATTTTTGTATGTTTTTGGAAACACTTGATTATATCATCCTATTCTTTAGACTTCGTGCACACTGTAGTGTCTGTATTTCGGTCTGCAAACAATGGATACTTTTTGTGTGCTTTCCGCATTATTCTCACTCCCATCAATAGAAAGGGGTATTCTTGTTTGCAGTGTGGACCAGCATAGGACATGTTCTGTAACAAGACACAATGCTATACCACATTTTCTTGTTGGACTCACATGGACAGAGTGCTCCTGTCTTAAAATCCAAGCATAAGGAGGTAAACTATGGGCCCATACACTACACAACACTACGTGCGCCTTGTTACTGCTTTGTACATAGCCATGATACGGACATGTGCATGAGGCCTAATAAAGAGGTTGAACATACGGTGAAGAGGTCCTCACCATGTATTTTATAAACAGATTAGGACCGTGTCTATGGTCCTGTATATGTACTGACAACCTAAAGGACTGGAAGAAAAGCAAGAGCTGAAAAATGATGTGCAAACTTTAAAAAAATCTTTGATTACCATTAAAACAAACCACTTATAATCATGCTTCCAATTACCTCGCATGTTTATTGGCTTTGAAATTGTTATTTTCACCTTGATGTTCCCAAGGTTTGGGATTTTATGATTATTATTCTTTCATCATATGGAAGTAACATTGCATTTCATCTTCTTACGGGTTCTTCAATTGTTTATATTTCACCTGCATGGTTATGATTCCCTTTAACTCTTCAGTTTTCCCAAATTATGTGCTTGCTTTGGAAATGGTTCGCCTTTGGCTATATTTACTTTTATGATACCTTCTGTTCAGTTAACTGAATGCAGATAGGACACAAGCACTGGAAACCTCAAAGCTCTTTGCTAATGCTTTCAAATTGAGAACGCAGAAACATAATTGCTTTTGTTGGATCACAATCTAGACTAGCAAAAAGCATTTTAAACATCTGCCTAGCTTTTGATTGGCTTTCTGTCATCTTCCCTTTTGGCCATAGTTTGATGTTCTGAAAAAAAGCCTCTTTCACCAAATCAGCAAAAGTCATAGTAAATAGACTTTATGTTGAGAAACACAACAAGAAAATGATGTTCAGACCAATTCATTATCTAACAGTAAATTGTGCAAGTAGGTAATAAAAAGGAAGATGTCTGTATTAGGTTTGTGGGGATGCCACTTCTAATGCATCCAACAACTCGGGAGGATAATATTAGTATGAAAGACTGCTACTAGGAAATATTTTATAACATAGGCTTAATAAAATAACTAAATACCTCAAGTGCTAACACGTTGACCAGATGGAAAGATATAGCACCTTTCCTTGAAGAATATATGCACAATATTTTGATTGATATTCTCCCAGTTTAGAATATAAGGAGACTTTTTCTGTTGCATTATGGGTAAATTACTACTTTGGAGCAATATAACTGTAACAAGTAATATTTATGTTACCTAGATATGTTACAATACATATAATTCAGCTTGAAAAAAGTTACTTTTATAATAAATGCTCCAGTTGTGAGATATTCTTTTTTTCTTCATTAAAATGGTGCATAGAGGTGTGCATTCTGTATAGCAATGGGCATGACCAACTGCTGAGATGGTCACGGCATCTTCAATTCCATCCTTCAACTGCCATCAGCAATACCTGTTAGGCCCCTTTTACACGGGCGTGTATTCCGCGCAGATGCGATGCGTGAGTTGAACACATTGCACCTGCACTGAATACCGACCCATTCATTTCTATGGGGCTGTTCACATGAGCGGTGATTTTCACGCATCACTTATGCGTTGCGTGAAAATCGCAGCATGCTCTATTTTGTGCGTTTTTCACGTAACGCAGGCCCCATAGAAATGAATTGGATTGCGTGAAAATCGCAAGCATCCGCAAGCAAGTACGGATGCGGTGCGATTTTCACGCACGGTTTCTAGGAGACAATCGGGATGGAGACCCGATCATTATTATTTTCCCTTATAACATGGTTATAACGGAAAATAATAGCATTCTGAATACAGAATGCATAGTAAAATAGTGCTGGAGGGGTTAAAAAAATAATAATAATTTTTAACTCACCTTAATCCACTTGATCGCGTAGCCGGCATCTCTTCTGTCTGTCTTCTGTGCTGTGTGCAGCAACAGGACCTGTGGTGACATCACTCCAGTCATCATATGATCCATCACATGATCTTTTACCATGGTGATGGATCATGTGATGACCGGAGTGACGTCACCACAGGTCCTGTTGCTGCACACAGCACAGAAGACAGACAGAAGAGATGCCGGCTACGCGATCAAGTGGATTAAGGTGAGTTAAAATATTTTTTATTTATTTTTTAACCCCTCCAGCGCTATTTTACTATGCATTCTGTATTCAGAATGCTATTATTTTCCGTTATAACCATGTTATAAGGGAAAATAATACAATTTACAGAACATCGATCCCAATCTTCACAGAAGTTCAGGTTTCAGGTTTGGGTACTCGCGCTGAAAAATCGCTCGTGTTCCCGCAACGCACCCGCACCTTTTCCCGCAACGCCCGTCTGAAAGAGGCCTTAGAAGGTGTACAGGGAGAGAGCTGCAGTGGAAAGGATACTCCCCCGGAGAGAGGACACACCTTGGGGAAAAAGATATGCCCCCTGAGCTAAATCTAGCAGAGCAACAGGAGCAATAAATGGGGAAATCTCTGGATCCATGTCAGGTACAAGGCTGGTTCTACCTTTGTTAGAAAGGAATTGCCATGTACTGTATAATTTATAATTTCAGTTTTACATCAATCATGGCATAACCCCTTGAAGAAGACAGTAGACCTAGTTTATGGCCTAAAAGATCTTACTATGACTCATTTCAGAGCTTACAGAAAACTAAGCAAACTGAGCCTACTCAAGCTTGGCCAGTTTAAAGGGGTTATCTGGAAATTAAGAAAATAAAATTACTTAAAATACTTAAAGGGGTTGGCCACCATAAGTATAAAAACAAATAAAGTGCTTCAGACAATAACTAAAGCCAAGAGGAATTTGTATCATGACAGATATACTGGATATATATCATTTTTCTACTGCATTTAGCATAGTATGCTTCCATTAATGGAGGCTGCGTGGGTGGAGCAGCTGCAAAGTGAAAGTAAAAATCCCAGCATGCATCACAGCAAGCATCTTCAGAGGAGTGATCACATGACATCCCTGGCCAACTGTGATACCATAGTAACAACAGCACCTCAGGTGTCATTTCATCAGTGCTTTAGCATACCTCCCAACTTTAGAATAGAAGGAAGAGGGACACTACGTGCCCAAGGCTACTTTCACACTCGTGTTCTTTGCGGATCCGTCATGGATATGCAAAAACGGTTCCCTTACCATAATATAACCGCATGAACGGATCCGGTTGTATTATGTCTTCTATAACCATGACGGATCCGTCTTGAACACCATTGAAAGTTTGGCTCAATTTCATCAGGCGAACACCAAAACTCTGTAAGCACCGTTTTGGTGTCCGCCTCCGAAGCGGAATGGTGACTGGTCGGAGGCAAACTGATGCATTCTGAGGGGATCCTTTTCCATTCAGAATGCATTAGGGAAAAACTGATCCATTTTGGACATACCTCCCTCCACTGAAATCCAGGACTGTCCTGCCGGATACTGGAAAGAGGTATGGCTTTAGGCCTCATGCACATGACCATAGCCTGCCTGTGCCTGTATTGTGGCCCGCGAACAGGGGGTCCGCAATATACAGGCACCAGCCGTGTGCGCACCGTATCAAGTGAATGGGTCTGAAATCCGAAAGATACGCTGTGGTGCAGAATGGAAGCACAGATCGGAAATCTATGGAGTGCATCCATGGGTTTACTGTCCATGCCACCACACTGCGAAAAAGTATTGTCAGATCCAGATTGCAGACCCCATTTAAGTGAATGGCTTCACGTCTGCAGAAAGTGGACACACTGTGAGGTGCCCATGCATTGTGCATTACAATGTATATACACACACATATATATATATATATATATATATATATATATAACATGTGTGTAAATATATGTATATAACTATGTATATATACATGTGTATGTATATTCATGTATAAATATACGGTATATAGGTATATATATATATATATATATATATATATTATGTACACATACTTAGACATAAATACATACACACATATATACATATCCACATATATGTACACTCATATACAGTGTATATATATATATATATATATGTATATATATATATATATATACACACACACACACATATATATATATATATAGCTAGATAAACGCATATATACATATATATATATATATATATATATATATACACATACGGTCAGTGCCAACAAGTGCTACGCATCTCTGGGAACTCCTTCAAGACTGTTGGAAGACCATTTCAGGTGACTACCTCTTGAAGCTCATCAAGAGAATGCCAAGAGTATACAAAGCAGTAATCAAAGCAAAAGGTGGCTACTTTGAAGAACCTAGAATATGACATATTTTCTGTTGTTTCACACTTTTTAGTTATGTATATAATTCCACATGTATTAATTCATAGTTTTGATGCCTTCAGTGTGAATCTACAATTTTCATAGTCATGAAAATAAAGAAAACTCTTTGAATGAGAAGGTGTGTCCAAACTTTTGGTCTGTACTGTATATATATATCATAGTTTCTGGCTAGATGTCCTGCTTTTCCTTTTTGTTGCAAGGGGCGTTGCCTATTGGGTCGGCTGTGTGTTGGTAGTGCCGGGGGATGGGGATTGACTAAGTAGCTTCTGCACTAGGGACTCAGAAGGTTTTTATTACAGCCAGCTTCTGACAGGAATCAGCTGTTTGTAGAGAGGGAACAAGCAGCTGATTCCTGTAAGAGTTGGAGCGGAAAGCAGTGAGCCGACCACTGACAGGAGCAGACTGTACATGCGCATGGACGAACTTGCTCTCAAGCTCCTCCATGTCGCGTGCAGCCATGGACGAACTCAGCTGCAAGGTAGAGCAGGAATAAGGGGGCCTGCCTTATAATTGAAAGAAAAGCAGGCAGATGTGTTTAACCCCTTCAGGACCTTGGACGAGTATACTCGTCCTGGAGCAACGGTACTTAGCGCTCCAGGACGAGTATACTCGTCCTGGCATTAAACTGTCACCATGGCTGACATCGCTGCGATGTCAGCCGTTTAGCCGTTTCACCCGTACGGACCGTGGTATGGAAAGGGTTAAGTCAGGGAGCTTCCCCCTCTGCCATCAGGGGGCTGCTGTGCCTTTGCAGCCCCCAGATGGATGGGGGGACAAAGGGAGGGAGCTCCCCTCCTTCCCCTTCCCCGTCTGCTCAGGTTGTGGCAGACGGGGAAGGTTCCCATGGCAACAGGACGCCTTCTCAGGCGTCCTGCTGTCCATGGTGCTTAACAGATCTATGCTAAAAGCATAGATCTGTTCAGTGTAAGTAAAATACAGTACAGTACAATATATATTGTACTGTACTGTATTATACAGACATCAGACCCACTGAATAAAAGTTAAAAAAATAAAATACACTATATTACAACATATTAGGTATCGCCGCATTGTAACGACCTGATCTATAAAACGGTCATGTTACTTTCCCAGAACGAAATTAAAAAAATAAAAACTATCAGGAAATTGAAATTTTGCCCACCTTACTTCGCAAAAAAGGTAACAAAAGTGATCAAAAGAGTTGCATGTACGCTGAAATAGTACCAATCAAACCAGTCACCTCATCCCGCAAAAAAATGAGCCCCTACATGAGACAATGGCCCAAAAAAAAAAAAAACTATGGGGACACTATAACATGATTATTTTTTTTTGTTTCAAAAATGATATTATTGTGTAAAACTTACATAAATAAAAAAGTATACATATTAGGTATCGCCTCGTCCGTATCGACCAGCTCTATAATAATATCACATGAGCTAACCCCTCAGATGAACACCGTAAAAAACAAAAAAATAAAAACTGTGCTAAATAAACAATTTTTTGTCACCTTACATCACAAAAAGTGTAATAGCAAGCGATCAAAAAGTCATATGCACCCCAAAATAGCGCCAATCAAACCGTCATCTCATCCCGCAAAAATCATACCCTACCCAAGATAATGGCCCAAAAACTGAAAAAACTATGGCTCTTAGACTATGGAAACACTAAAACATGATTTTTTTGTTTCAAAAATGAAATCATTGTGTAAAACTTACATAAATAACAAAAGTATACATGTTAGGTATCGCCGCGCCCGTATCGACAGGCTCTATAAAAATATCGCATGACCTAACCCCTCAGGTGAACACCGTCAACAAATTAAAAATTAAAACGGTGTAAAAAAAGCCATTTTTTGTCATCTTATGTCACAAAAAGTGTAATAGCAAGCGATCAAAAAGTCATATGCACCCCAAAATAGTGCCAATAAAACCGTCATCTCATCCCACAAAAAAATTAGACCCTACTTTAGATATTCGCCCAAAAACTGAAAAAACTATGGCTCTCAGACTATGGAGACACTAAAACATATTTTTTTTGTTTCAAAAATGAAATCATTGTGTAAAACTTACATAAATAAAAAAATTGTATACATATTAGGTATCGCCGTATCTGTGACAACCTGCTCTATAAAAATACCACATGATCTAACCTGTCAGATGAATGTTGTAAATAAAAAATAAAAAAACGGTGCCAAAAAAGCTATTTCTTGTTACCTTGCCTCACAAAAAGTGTTTCATAGAGCAACCAAAAATCACATGTACCCTAAACTAGTACCAACAAAACTACCACCCTATCCCGTAGTTTCTAAAATGGGGTCACTTTTTTGGAGTTTTTACTCTAGGGGTGCATCAGGGGGTTTCAAATGGACATGGTGTCCAACAAAACTGTCTAGCAAAATCTGCCTTCCAAAAACCGCATGGCATTCCTTTCCTTCTGCGCCCTGCCGTGTGCCCGTACAGCAGTTTACGACCACATATGGGGTGTTTCTGTAAACTACAGAATCAGGGCCATAAATAATGAGTTTTGTTTGGCTGTTAACCCTTGCTTTGTAACTGGAAAAAAAAATGTAAAATGGAAAATTGGCCCAAAAATTGAAATTCTGAAATGTCATCTCTATTTGCCAATAACTCTTGTGGAACACCTAAAGGGTTAACAACGTTTGTAAAATCAGTTTTGAATACCTTGAGGGGTGTAGTTTCTTAGCTGGAGTCACTTTAATGGAGTTTCTACTCTAGGGTGCATCAGGGGGGCTTCAAATGGGACATGGTGTCCAAAAAAAGCTGTCTAGCAAAATCTGCCTTTCCAAAACCGTATGGCATTCCTTTCCTTCTGTGTCCTACCGTGTGCCCGTACAGTGGTTTACGACCACATATGGGGCGTTTCTGTAAACTACAGAATCAGTGCCATAAATAATGAGTTTTGTTTGGCTGTTAACTCTTGCTTTGTAACTGGAAAAAAATATATTAAAATGGAAAATATGCCAAAAAAGTTAAATTTTGAAATTGTATCTGTATTTTGCATTAATTCTTGTGGAACACCTAAAGGGTTATAAAAGTTAGTAAAATCAGTTTTGAATACCTTGAGGGGTGTAGTTTCTAGAATGGTGTCATTTTTGGGTGGTTTCTATTATATAAGCCTCACAAAGTGACTTCAGACCTGAACTGGTCCCTAAAAATTGGGTTTTTGAAAAGTTCAGAACAATTTCAAGATTTGCTTCCAAGCTTCTAAGCCTTGTAACATCCCCAAAATATAAAATATCATTCCCAAAATGATGCAAACATGAAGTAGACATATGGGGAATGTAAAGTAATAAATATGTTTGGAGGTATTACTATGTATTATAGAAACAGAGAAATTGAAACTTGGAAATTTGCAATTTTTTAAAAATTTTGGGTAAATTTGGTATTTTTTTATAAATAATAATTATTTTTTACTTCATTTTACCAGTGTCATGAAGTACAACATGTGCCGAAAAAACAATCTCAGAATGCCCTGGATAAGTTAAAGCGTTTTAAAGTTATCACCACTTAAAGTGACACTGGTCAGATTTGCAAAAAATGGCCTGGTCCTTAAGGTGAAAAGGTGAAAATGAGCCGGGTCCTTAAGGTGTTAATGAAGTATATTAGGAACTTAATTTTTTTCCCTGCCTGCCACACAGTAGTGGAAAGTATTTTAAGAGTGGCCAACCCCTTTAAATATTGCTTTATTATATATACAGTACAGACCAAAAGTTTGGACACACCTTCTCATTCAAAGAGTTTTCTTTATTTTCATGACTATGAAGGCATCAAAACTAGGAATTAACACATGTGGAATTATATACATGACAAACAAGTGTGAAACAACTGAAAATATGTCATATTCTAGGTTCTTTAAAGTAGCCACCTTTTGCTTTGATTACTGCTTTGCACACTCTTGGCATTCTCTTGATAAGCTTCAAGAGGTAGTCACCTGAAATGGTCTTCCAACAGTCTTGAAGGAGTTCCCAGAGATGCTTAGCACTTATTGGCCCTTTTGCCTTCACTCTGCGGTCCAGCTCACCCCAAACCAACTCGATTGGGTTCAGGTTCGGTGACTGTGGAGGCCAGGTCATCTGGCGCAGCACCCCATCACTCTCCTTCATGGTCAAATAGCCCTTACTTTCAAAGTTTTCCCAATTTTTCGGCTGACTGACTGACCTTCATTTCTTAAAATAATGATGGCCACTCGTTTTTCTTTACTTAGCTGCTTTTTTCTTGCCGTAATACAAATTCTAACAGTCTATTCAGTAGGACTATCAGCTGTGTATCCACCTGACTTCTCCACAACGCAACTGATGGTCCCAACCCCATTTATAAGGCAAGAAATCCCACTTATTAAACCTGACAGGGCACACCTGTGAAGTGAAAACCATTTCAGGTGACTACCTCTTGAAGCTCATCAAGAGAATGCCAAGAGTGTGCAAAGCAGTAATCAAAGCAAAAGGTGGCTACTTTGAAGAACCTAGAATATGACATATTTTCAGTTGTTTCACACTTTTTTGTTATGTATATAATTCCACATGTGTTAATTCATAGTTTTGATGCCTTTAGTGTGAATCTACAATTTTCATAGTCATGAAAATAAAGAAAACTCTTTGAATGAGAAGGTGTGTCCAAACTTTTGGTCTGTACTGTATATATATTCCCAAATACCTTTTTATTAGTTACAATGGCTCGTTTTGTCCAGGGAGCAATCATCAAACCTGTTCTAACCCAACAGCATGACGAGTTATTTCAGAACACTGAGCTAAAGAGCTGTCTAATCCTCCTCTCTGCTCTGCTTGTCATGGAATATGATCCTGAATACAGCTGATAAAATCTTCAGAAGACATAAAGTACAGAGAGGAGGGTGGGATGTGGATAATGAGCAGCACTTGTATGCAGTCTCCATTACCACAGTCTATCCTGTCCGTCCTCTCTGTACTTCATGTCTCCATATGAACTTCATACATACAGAGAATCGGCTAAAGTTATTATCAGCTGTATTCAGGCTCAGTGATGAGCGGCAGGGGCAATTTGGGTGAATATTCGTCATATATTTGCGAATTCTCAAATTTGTAATCTCCAGTCATTATTTTCTTGATTGCGAAAATCTGCAATCGTAAAATTTGCAAAAAAAATTCGCGATACGAAAATTCGCCATACGAAAATACGCCATCAACACTACTCCTAAAGTCAAAGATATTGCAGCATTCTCATTGGCCCACAAGCAAGAAGCAGTGAGGTATTATGGGTACACTATTCAGGATCATAATCCCTGGCGAGCAGAGCAGAGAAGGATAAGGCAGCTCTTTACCTTAGTGTTGTGTGCATTGGAGTCTATGAAAGAGGCAATCTAAAGATTGCTGGTTATAGTTCCTTATGGGAGTTATAAAAAAGGGTAAAACATAAAAAATAAAATAAAATAAATAAATATTCAAATTCAAATCACCCACCTCCCCCAAAATGTAAATTTTTAAAACATAAAGAAATAAAAATAAATACACATCATGGGTATCGCCGCATGCGAAAACACCTGTTCTATTAAAAGATAAAAATACTTATCCCATACACAAAATGGCAACATGGCCGATTCACCATTGCTCAAAGTGATCAAAACGTTGTACACCCCCCAAAATTTGTAGTATAAAAATGCAAGAAAAACTATACATATGTAATGTCGTCGTAATTGTACTGACCTGGAGAATGAAAATAATTGGTCAGTTTTATCGTACAGGGAATGCCATAAAAACAAAACCCAACGCGGAATTGCATTTTCATTATCCAATTTCAGCCCACCTGAATTTTTTTTCCAGTTCCCCACTATATCATATGCAATATTAAATGGTAGAATTAGAAAGTGCAACTTGTCCTGCAAAAAACAAGCTCTCATGGAGCTATGTGAATGGAAAATTAAAAAAAGGTTATGGCCCCAGAAAGGCAGGGAGTGAAAATGAAAACTCAAAAATAAAAAAAACCTCCGGAGCAAAAAGGGTTACAACATAATTTCTCAGCAATGCGGGCACATTAGAACATGGGACAAACACAGATGCCTTCAGCTGCCAAGCACACATGCAGCAGGTCAGCCAGTTTCATAGCTACAAATCTGCTGACAGATGATCTTTAAACTTTTTTAAACACTAGTGTTAAAATCTTCCGTCAGGCTGGGCAGAGGAACAAGCTGCTGGAGTTCATCGTATTGGCATAGCATGGGCATGGAGCCTATAACTAACTTTAATAAGATCCAGTGTGGATCTGCCCATAAATAGGCAGTCCCACGTGGTTTGGGGGCATTTCTTTAGGCATTGCCCAGAGGCGGATTATAATAGGGACGTTCGGGTCGGCAGCAATACACCCGGCATCGAGGGGGGGCCCAACGCTGATCCGAACACCCACATAATGCGGCGGGGCACAGGAGCACATAGTTCCCTGCCCCGCCGCCTATATCCACCATAGGCTTCAAGCCTAGTAGGCCTGAGGCCTATTTGGTGGTAAAAGCCCGGCATGCGCGGTGACTTCATTGCGCGCCTATATATGGGCGCGCGCAGGGCTTTGATGTACGCGCGCCTGCCTCACCATTCCGGACACAGGTAAGTATTAGCCTTTTATTTTATTTTGTTTTTTGAGTGTGCTAACTTTGGGGGCCAGAGGAGGACATATTACTACAGGGACAGTGGGGCAAATTACTTAATTGGGGGAAGTGTGGGGTCAAATTACTTAATGAAGGGCAGTGTGGGGGCAAATTACTTCATGAAAGGCAGTGTGGGGGCAAATTACTTCATGAAAGGCAGTGTGGGGGCAAATTACTTAATGAAGTACAGTGTGGGGGCAAATTACTTAATGGATGGCAGTGTTGGGGCAAATTATTTAATGGATGGCAGTGTCGGGGCAATTTACTTAATGGGGGCAGTGTGGGGGGTTATTATTTAATGGGGGCAGTGTGGGAGGCAAATTACTTTGTGGGGGAAAACTACTACATGGGAACAGCGTGGGGGGAATTACTACATGGGAGGCAGTGTGAAAATTACTATATTGGGAGTGTGTGTAGGAAATTACTATATGGGGGTAGTGTGGGGAAAATTACTATATGGGGCAGTGTGGTGGAAATTACTATATGGGGCAGTGTGGTGGAAATTACTATATGGGGCAGTGTGGGGGAAATTACTATATGGGGCAGTGTGGGGGAAATTACTATATGGGGGCAGTGTGGGGGAAATTACTATATTGGGCAATGTGGGGGAAATTACTATATGGGGGCAGTGTGGGGGAAATTACTATATGGGGCAGTGTGGGGGAAATTACTATATGGGGGCAGTGTGGGGGAAATTACTATATGGGGCAGTGTGGGGGTATTGCTATTAGGGGACATTGCTTTTGGGGACACTATACAGGCATTATTACCTGGAGCACAATATAAGGTGTTATTATTACTGGGGGCACTCTAGGGGACATTATAATTGTTGAAGACACTATAGGGACCTTTGGGGTAATTTATCAAACTGGTGTAAAGTAGAAATGGGTTAGTTACTCATAGCAACAGATTCCACCTTTAATTTTTGACAGCACCTTTGGAAAATTAAAGGTGGAATCTGATTGGTTGCTATGGGCACCTAAGCCAGTTCTACTTTACACCAGTTTGATAAATTACCTTAATTATGAGAAATCTAACGTGTCTGTGTAAAAAAAACTCTGTAGAGACGAGATGCAGCTGAAAGAATTTGTCATGGCGTTCTGGGTCAAGGAGGAGGAGAAGAGGAAACAGGTATGTGGTGCTGTATTCCCTGTATATGTAGAGCTGGCTCAGCACACTGTGAACGGCGTCTCATCTTCTCCTCCAAGTATTTTTTATAATTGTATGTATTTAAAATTTGGTAACTAAATTTTTAATTTGTCACCTGCAGTCCTATGTAACAGCCCAGATAACAGTGATAACTTTCTGTGTGCAGATAATGTAGGAGATGTTCCATGCAGTTCTATGTAACACCCCACATAACACAATAGTTCACTGTGTTATGTGGGGTGTTACATAGGACTGCAGGTAACATCTATGACATCTGTACTCAGAGAGTTTTCAGTTGGTGGGGGTCTGACTCCTGGCACCCCCGCCAATCAGCTGTTTAAGGAGACCGTGATGTCCCAGTGAGCGCTGCAGCCTCTTTGCTCCTTACCAAGCACAGCGCTGTCCATTTGATAGCACTGTACTTGGTATTACAGCACAGACCCAATCACTCAGATGGGACAGAGCTGCACCTAGACCATGTGAACAATGTCATATGGCCTAGGAAGAGACTGTGGCACTTACGAAGCACCGCAGCCCAAGTTGGGTAGTCAGCCCCGGGTCTAGCATGCACTTAATCCGCCCCTGGCAGTGCCTATTTGTCGTGATTTAGCCACTGCCGCCCTGTGCAGTATATTTATGGCGGTGGAGATATACATTTAGGTGGGAATTTAACATTCACCCCATGACAGTTTTCTGGTGTAAAAAAGTTGCAAACCATGTGTTTGTGACTTTTTAAATGCTACTGCGACAACTTTTTGTCCCAAGTGACCATTCTACGCTGCCTTCACCAGTTTCTTAAAATGGGTTGTGTCGAGGACATGGATGGAGATGGGTCAGCAGACCTGGGATATTTATGCTCATTTATTCTGCTTTTCTAGCGTGAATGAAGACAGAAATCTATGACAGCTCTGAGGCTGCTGTAACTTTCAGTCTGGCGCATGACCTACTGGAGGATGCACCAAATCTATGATGAGGACGGCGACTTGGCATAAATTAGGCGCCTCCTCTGGTTGTACAGAGAATCAAGACAGAAGAAAATGCCAGTCTTGATAAATGTCCTCCTTAATGCCTAGCACCATAAATGTATGGCACTGAGCCCACACCAACAGCAGTGTGTGTCAGCTGAAACGTACAGCTAACACTTTTTCGACATTCACTCTGTCAGCCCCTTAACATCATCATGATGTGCTGATGGATTGTCATGGCAGCAGGGGATCTAACAAAGGTCCTTGCATCTGACACAGATGTAAGCCCCTTAGACAAGGTATTTTAAAACAGACAGGCCCACTTGTGTGATGAATGTAAAATATTTTTGTGCCCCTCCCGTCCGCCCAGTGCTAATGGTATATTTGTATGGACATTACATTCACCATCCAGGAGAATACAGCACTACCTATTATATTCAGTGACCTCTCCTCTAATTGAAATGTTCTCCTTCCTCATCTTCTCCATTGGGAGCAGACCGTAATGACGACATCTTTCAGCTGTGTCTCATCTCTGCACAGTTTACCACACAGATGTTAGGTTCCTCATTTTACCATCATCCTTCCCACCTTCTCATCACAAACTTCCCATCCTGGTGCCCCGACATTGTTATCCTGCTGCTTCCCCTAATAGTGTGCCCGCTTTGTTCTCTAATGTCCACAAACGCTCTACTGCAAAAATAATAATATTGCCCTACAGATAGTCCCCCACATGGTAATAGTGCTCTCCCAAAGACCCACCAATAGCAATCATTTTCTCCCATAGTGCTCTCATTAGTGACAGTATCCCCAATAATGATAATGCTCCCCGAGTGCCCCTATTAGTAGGAATGCTCTCCATATTGTGCCTAATAATAATAATAATCATAATGATAATCCCTCCCCACAGTACCTTCAGTAGTAATAATTCCACTACAGGGACCCTCATATTTATAATGCCACCCGTAGTGCCAGTTTGTATACTGCCCCTATTTATTAGAATGCAACTGTAGTGGCATTATGTATAATGCTCCCCCTTTGTACTGCCAGTATATAATGCTTTTCCATCCCCTCTCCCAGTGCAATATTTATAATGCTTCCTCCCCCCCTGTTGTGCTAGTGCTCCTCTGTCCCCTACTGTAGTGCCAGTATATGCTGTAATGCTCCCATCTCCTCCCCTGTACTGGCAGTATTTATAATGCTTCACCATTCTCTCCCCCAGTGCCAATATGTATAATACTCCCCCACCGCCCCTGCATTGTCAATGTATATTACTCACATAAAGTTAAGGATATTTGGCTTTTGGGTGAAATTTATGGAAAACAGTAATATTATATCATGAAAGTAGGGCATTTAAGTAGAAGCATGCAATGGTTATTCCTAATCTCAAACAATTTATTGAAACAAAAGGCAACAACAGTGGTGGGCATAACCCCACAAAAAAGTCAATGTATCAAAACTTGTCATGTGGCCTCGAGCATCAATTACAGCTTGACAACAACGTAATATGTTGTTCACAAGTCGAGTTATTGTCTGTTGAGGCATGGCATCCCACTCTTCTTGAAGGATGGCATTCAGGTCATTGAGGTTCTGGGGTACAGAGTCATGAGCCTCTACACTGCAACTCAGCTGATCCTATAGGTTTTCAATTGGATTCAGGTCTGGAGAAAGTGCAGGCCCCTCTATTTGAGGTACCCCAGTCTCCAGCAGTTGTTTCCTAAGGATGCAACCTCGATGAGCTGGCACATTGTTGTCCATGAAGATAAAATTAGGCCTGTGTTGTTCATGCAGAGGCACAATGACTGGATTAATGATGTTATTAAAGTAGTATTGGCTTGTCACTGTACTATTCACCAAGAGGAGGGAAGTTCTGTATTGACTAGACACATCTGCCCACACTGTAACATCACCACCACCAGCAAAGGCTCATCTGGTGACAGCAGTGGCTGAGGCCATTATTTCTGCTCAGCGTGAATCGACTATCATCAGTGAACAGCACTGAGGCCCACTAGTCCCTCATCAAGCATAGATGCTTCCTGGCCGATGCAAGACGATGACTCCTGTGCCTGGTGGTTTGGACAGGTACCCTTGAATGTCTTTCAGCATGCAGACCGCGCTGATGTAAATGGTTTTTGAATTGGCTGACATGACACTTGGGTACCCCTCACCTCACTTAAATGCGCCTGTTGTTTTGTGGCATTCATCATCTGGATCCGCAGTGCATTGTTCATAATGAAGCGGTCATCAGTGTGGGATGTGGCCAAAGGACATCTATGCCTTTCTGTGACTCTTCCAGTCTCTCTGTATCTCTGTTGTAACCTGCTGATGACACTCTATGCTCAGTGGCCACTTCTGTCTGAGAACATCCTGCTTGAAGCCTCCCAATGGCGAGGTACTGTTGATAAATTGTTAGGTGTCATCTTGGTCTGATGATGTCAAAATGTGAATAGCATGATGAGGAGGACTGTTTAACCACTACAGGACCGCTGCACACAGGATTGCGTCCTGGCGGCGGCCCTGTTATTCCTCCTGGACACGCGGGCGCGTCTTCTCGCGAGACGCGAGATTTCCTGTGAACGCACGCACACGCGCGCGCGTTCACAGGATCGGCAGGTAAACGAGTGGATCTACAGCCTGCCAGCGGCGATCATTCGCTGGCAGGCTGTAGATGCGATTTTTTTAACTCCTAAAAGGTATATTAGACGCTGTTTTGATAACAGCGTCTAATATACCTGCTACCTGGTCCTCTGGTGGTCCCTTTTGCTTGGATCGACCACCAGAGGACACAGGCAGCTCTGTAAAGTAGCACCAAACACCACTACACTACACCCCCCGTCACTTATTAACCCCTTATTAACCCCTGATCACCCCATATAGACTCCCTGATCACCCCCCTGTCATTGATCACCCCCCCTGTAAGGCTCCATTCAAACGTCCGTATGTGTTTTGCGGATCCGCGGATCCACGGATCCGCTGATCTGCAAAACACATACGGACGTCTGAATGGAGCCTTACAGTGGGGTAATCAATGACAGGGGGGTGATCACCCCATATAGACTCCCTGATCACCCCTCTGTCATTGATCACCCCCCGTAAGGCTCCAAAGGCTCCATTCAAACGTCCGTATGTGTTTTAGGGATCCACGGATCCGCAAAACACATACGGATGTCTAAATGGACCCTTACAGGGGGGTGATCACCCCATATAGACTCCCTGATCACCCCCCTGTCATTGATCACCCCCCTGTAAGGCTCCATTCAGACGTCCGTATGTGTTTCGCAGATCCGCGAATCCACGGATCCGCAAAACACG